>NC_087332.1:7662500-7972500 GCF_037043105.1 Vanessa tameamea | reverse complement strand
CCCTGTCTCTTTCTATTAGAAATAAACGCGATTTTTAGAAAAAAAAACGCCTGGATTTAGGCTCGGGTTCAATCACAGGACAGTAATTATTGTAAAAAAACAGCATTGTAAATCTGTTTATTTGAAAAGAGCAACTATGCGAGTTTCTTGCCGTTTCTTCTCGCTGGAAGCAGCTTTCCGAAACGGTGGTAGTATTTAAATATCGACGATTCAAAAACGCTTAATTGTGAAGTACCTGAATAAATTGATTTTGATTTGATTTGATTATTATATACTTAATATAACATTATTTAAACTTATTTCTTGTTACTATTTTAATTCCAACGGGATTTTTAATAACAATTTTATTTCTTGATATTGTTCTCAAAAGTTATTAATTTATAACGAGAGAAACTCGTTTCAACCGAGTGTCCTCCTTTTGTTTTTTATGTAATAGGTAGGCAGATAGACGAATAAGTTATCTGAATGTATCATCGCCTTATAAACATCGGCGCCGTAAGAAATTTTAACTATACCTTACATCTCTAAAGCACCGTCAAACTTTTTAACTTAGATGACCTTGTGCCTGTAAATCTACATGTTCACTCAACTCATCCTCATCCTTGTGCCTGTAAATCTACAGGCTCACTCAATTGGAATACAATAATACAAAGTACTACTGCTTGATTATAGAATATATGATGAGTGGAAGCTACCTACCCAGGTGAGCTTGCACAAAGCCCTACCACCGAGTATTCGTGTTTTTTTTTTTTGTTTAAGTAATATTAAATAAGTGTAGGACGACCTCAGGCACGGTGGATTGACGAATTGCGCAAGACGGCTGGCAGGAGCTGGATGCGAGTAGGCGAAGATCACAGTGGCGTACAATCGGAGAGGCCTACGTCCAGCAGTGGACAATTATGGACTACTGATGATGATGAAGTAATATTACTCGCCGTACTGCTAATACAAATACAGTTTCTATATTATATATAATTCTACAAAGCATCACATCACATCATCAGCCCATATTTGTCCACTGCTGGACATAGGCCTCTCCAAATGCACGCCACTGTGGTCTTTCTTCGGCAACTCGCATCCAGCTCCTGCCAGCCGTCTTGCGCAAATCGTCACTCCACCGTGCCCGAGGACGTCCTACACTACGTTTAAACTACGTTTACGTTTTACTATAAAGCATATCCAGCGACTATCAATTTAGTCCATTCAATAGTATATTGGCAAAGTATTCATAAAAACAATACCATATACTTAGTAACGGATCCTACAATTGGGGCTGGTCTCCAATATGATGTGATAGCAAATTTCAATTCGAAAATGTTTATCGAAAATTATAAACATAAGTAAAAATTTTAACTTGCAATCTTAGGTTTATATCTAATATAACATCATTTCGATTCTTAAATAACTATAAATAATTGAAACAAAAACATCGTAACTTTTTAATTTTACAATAAATTTTAATATGACTACGATCCAATATCATTCGGCCAAAAAAACAATATTTCACATAAATGAGGTTTTATTAATTTCAATATTAGTAACATATAATTGTGTATATATTGAATCCTTATCAAAAGTACGTCAGAAGCCAAGACTCGTAATGTATATACACACAGACAGACGTTGATAAGTTCAGTGGCCAGTACGAATGTAATTAATTTTCTGCTTCGTCTCGTCCTATAAAGTAACTGTCTTTAAGAGGAACATGCGAATTATTTCCCGACTACAACGTAGTTGTTAATTAACTTACAAATAAGTTGTTACGGGTTCGATTTTTGAAAATCCAAATTTAGAAAAAAAATACTTCTCGGTAACATTTAGTTTTTCATTTCCAAGAAGCTTTCAATTATTTTAACGCGATGAGAGTAACACTTCAAGGTCGAATGTAAGTGCAACGTTTCCGTGTAACATTCCGTGAGCATTTTGTTCCGAAAAACTATAGCTAAGAAATTACTTGTGTCACAATGTGTACAACTCATACGTGCTTTTCCAAGAATAATAATATCAACCGTGAACGTATTAACTTCCTTAACGACCCGCGTTCTATACGAAATTATTTACCATATAAAAACATGATTGAAAATTACGTATCGTATTCAGAAGTTCATTCAGGCATCGAACCCCGATCCGACTTTCATATAACCACGCGCGCCCGAGCAAGGAATCAATTAGTATACGTTTCGGCGCAATTAACTGCGCACACGCACCACTGGATTGACACGCCGAAAAAACAACAACATTTTATATTCAAGATTAATGAGTTTTAAATTTATATTATACCTTTGCCACAGACGAGGTTATATGAGTTTAAATTTTTAAACATGCCAATTTTACCACTCTGTGGAACGAGGTTTTGTCTGCTGTTTTTCCGAACTGATATGACCTGGGAACCTTCTCTTATAGGCCGGTAACGCACCTGCAAGCCTCCTGGTATTGCATATATCTAGGAGCGATGGCAGCCACTTTCCATCGGATGACCCCTTATCTCCTTTGTCAAAAATTCCAAAAAAGAAAATAACTCTTCTTCGTTTTTTATCTATAAGTATATATTATACATCATTTACACTAGAAGGCTTGTCGTTGCGATACTAAAATCCATTAACAAACAACCAGGAAATATGACCCTGTGTTACGGACTTCAAAGGTCAGATGAACAGATTTCACGTCATTCGTTTAACCGCATGAGCTTCGCTTACACCTCCCCCTCCTACGTTCCTTTTCTATTCTTCGACTGAGCGTTAGTTATTGGCGAACTTGACTGCACCTTAGTAGTTATTTTATAAGAAGGCAATCGGTGGCCTTTACTTCATAACTTGCATAAAAAAAAAAAAAAATTTGACAAAAATTCTCAGTTTATATATCCTTCTTTGAGAATGATCACCGTAGTCGGAATCGGTTAGAAGAATCATAACATTGTTGAAATTGTGTCTATTAATTGTACAAAAACCTTAATAAACGTTAAAGAGGTTTTGCGTCGGAAAAAACGTTACATATAGAAACGTTGCACTGATATTCAAACTCGAAATTATACTCAAATCACGCCCAAAGAAGTTTATCTTCAATACAAATGAAGTATTTCATAAAAAATTATCACAGTATTTTCTTTCATTTAAAATTTTCAATTATTTTTTAGTCACGATTTAACAAAAAGTTTTTACGTTTAATTTTTAAAGAGATAAGCTTAAGACTGATGCTTCGAAGTTTAATTCACTCCTTAATTTCCCAATTAAAGGACTGTCTGTTTAAATTTCGTTTACATACATATATCCTGGAACTAACGATCATTTGTGTACGCTTGTTGTAAAAACTGCGGGAGCTCCACAAGCCACCATTAGTCAAATAAACTGGCCTGTTTAGACTGAAGCTGAGTTCGGGATGGACCGGTTTACATTCAGCTGATACGATTTAAATTGTACGGTTATATCGTTTTTAGCAGAACAATAAACCGTTTACTTGGACGAACCGCGTTTACGCGATTTTAGTTCATCGAATCCAAAACTATTAGAATTGACGGATTTTTTTGTTAACCTACTTTTGTGTTGGCAAATGAATTTAAACCAAAACGGGAACCGTGTGAATTCTTTATTCATTGTTCCAAAAAAAGTTATAATTTTATAAATTTCCAATACTTGGTTATAGGGTCGACCGTATGCAGGCCTGTTACCCCACCCAGTCATCAGATATTCTACCGCGAAACAACAAAACTGTATTGTTGTATTCCGGTTTGAAGGTTGAGTAGACAAGTGTAACTATAGGCCCAAGGGTCATAACATTTTAGTTCTCAAGGTTGGTGGCAAATTGGCTATGTAAGGAATGGTTAATATTTCTTATGGGCTTTTATATAGGTGTTGATCTCTGAAAACAATAGTAGAAATATTTTATAATAAAACTGCAATGAGCGAGAACTTATCCTTGCAACTTATAATATAAAAAATAAATACAGATATCGTTCAAATCGTTAGCAAAAAATATAAACGGGACCCAGTGTTCCTGTCGGGGCTGCATCGTAAATCGGTTACAGTGTGAAATATGATCAAATTCGCGCTGATGTGTTTACGAGCGTTCCCGTGATGATATTGATTGCTTCCAAAGCAAGTGTTGGCAATCTATGGAGTATCTGATAATAATGAATATTGGTAACTTCATCTATAACGTATTCCAACAGCAGCAGGAGGAGAGATATACAAATCAAAATCAAACTATACTTTATTCAAGTAGGCTTTTACAAGCACTTTTGAATCGTCATTTAACAAACTATATTAAGCGAAGCTGCCACCAGTTCAGAATGCGGATTCTACCGAGAAGAACCGGCAAGGAACTCAGTAGTTTTTCAACATTTAAAATACAAAGTTATGTTAGTTAAATACAATTATGTATGTATATAATATATACTGTCTGGGAGTCAATAAGTATTAGCTCCACCCATTTTTATCATCCTAAATTCTATATCTCTTTCTGCTATATAATATACTAGAAACAATCCTCGATAGATACATCTGTGTTTAAATCAACACTATTTCACATAACTACTTATATCCACTTTGATAATTAAAAATTCCAATTAAAACATCGCTGATATCCAAAACGACATATTTTGACAAAATCAAAAATGAATGCCACGGATAATTTTAGATTTTCACCAATAATATCATTCATTTTTCACATTTCATTAAATGAGATTTTATACGTTAAGTTTATGAGTTTAATATGCATAAACATTTATTATTTTGACCTATATATTGACTATACCTTTATTGGTAAATTTATATTACTCATAATCAGGATGGCAGAAATCCAGAAATATAACAAACAAAAAATTATCGAACTCTTAGCTTAATGAAGCAATGTTTAGCTCTAGTACAGGTGATAATTGACCTTAAAATTAATATCAGTACTAGTCGTAAACTATGTTTCACTTCAAAATTAATACAATTCAACAATATTCATCAAAATTAATACAATAATACACTTGAAACGAAAGCAAAATGGCCGACTACCGTTGCGAAACCTTGAAATTTCAAACGATGAAACTCAACAAAAATCTTGCAATTTAAAAGTGAAATGTCGCGGCAGACTGACGGACGCCCGTCTGACAGAGACGGACGACACTACGAATACAATCACGGAAAAAGGGACAAAACACAAAAATATTTTACACATTTTGTAAAATAAAACATCCCGATGCAAGATTCCCCGCATACCGCCCGACCCAATTAAGATCCCAAAAGATTGTCCCCGATCTTTTTATGCGTCGTTTTTGTTTCAGTACGTTTTTTAACACCTCGCATTTGAAAACGATTTAGGTCGGGGATACGAGTCCGATTTGTATAGCGATGTCTTCTTTAAGTAGCGAAATGTATTCATTATTTTTCTCTATATACAATTATACATATATTATAAATTAAAGTAGAAGAGCCGCTTATCTGGAACGATTATGGTTTCCCATTATGAAAAATATACAATTTTAATTTAATTTCTTATAATTAAATCATGTAAATGTATTAAATTAATATAACCTTATGAACTTACGAATCCTACGAAATAATTAGTTTACAAACGTTACTTATAAACGTTGCGTAATGGATGTTTAGTTAAACATTGATTTGTCTCTTTCTGTCACAATTGACTTTGAATTCGTAAGAAGGAGACACGACATTGTTTAATTACCCGCATTCAGGTTTCACTGAAGATTGATAATTAATTTGTGTTTTCTTGGAATGCTTTAAAATTTACGCAAATAGTGACACACAATGAATTCCTTGGAAGTTTTTCTGGTATTATGGTAAGTAAATTCAAATTTCATTTAATCTTGTAAAATAACAATTCAATGTGCTCATCAGAGCCAACTAAATTATTGATCTCATCAGGTCATGACATGTCGTTCGACGGATATATCCTTAAATGGAACCTCTAGAAAATAAGTAAAGAATTCTGATCCTCTGGAGCAAGTGATGACGTCGTGACCCATATATAACAGTAGGAAATCGCTGACTCAGAGGAACATGACCAGCCTTGGCCCCTACAAACCGGAACACAACGAAACTGTTTTGCTGTCAAGTGGTAGAATGACTCACGAATGTGTGGTACCATGATATATTCGTGTAACAGTTTAATAGTTAACGAATTAAGTATCGTTCGTCTGTAATCAGACTTAGATCTGGCTGACGATAATTAACGAATTTTGTTGGAATTGGAAATAATGAGTGTACCTCATTAGTTTTGGGTAATCTTTATAAGGTAAGTGATTGATTCGGATACATGTCTCTTGGAGCTTATCTCGGAACCTTAAACTTTATTATTAGTATATATTTTTAATACTTTGTAAGGCAAAGGAAAAAATAAAATGTCTACCGATGAATATCTTTGAATTTATATTCATTTTTTGATAATAAGCTTACTATATTTAAAAGATATTGTGAGCCAAATAATGTTCAGAATTTCTGTAAATATGTTCATTTGTAAACAAATTGGAAGGGTGTACAACTGGTATGATTTTTATATTAATATGAATGGGAAAAATTAGATATTTTTTTTTAGAGCAGGTAGATGCCTGCTCTACGTACGTAGACAATTTTATAATTAGACTGATAGGAGATAAATAACTAAAAAAATCGTTTACCTCTTCAGGCTGTACTAGCTATTCATCTTGACCTCGCTCAGATGAAACTGAGATGTCCTGTGTGGGCAAAACAAAATGAATAGAGCTTATGTTAATGTTTTTAGCCTCGTCCTTGCTTTGCACAGATGTAATTTATTAACAAAAAATGTATATGATATAAATTTAATTTACATATGATAGCACTCTGAAATAACAGTGTATGTTATATGTTAAAATAATATTGAAACGTACGACTTGTTACTCAAAAAGTGAAGATGTACATATGTAGATACATACATAACTTTATATATATAAACTCCTGTTTTTCAGAACAATACGGGACTATGTAACGCTGTGGCACAGAGTTTCTTAATTATCTGTACTAATATTATAATTACGAGACTGTCTTTTTGTATGTCTGTGTGTTGCTCTTTCACGGTCAAACTGCTGAGCCGGATTTGATGAAATTTGATATGCAAACTTGAACTCTAAGGTAGGCTTTACTTAGGCATACTTTTAAAGCTTAACACCTGACGACCAAATCCTAGAACGCGAGCGAAGTCGGGGGCGAAAACTATTTAAACAACGAACAATTTGATAGATTAATGTCGGAAATGCAAACACCAAAAAGATGGGAAAAGATTTTTAATCCGTATGTTAATACATTCGAGAACGTTCCAGAAGCAAGTGAGAGATGTCAATTTTTAAAACTATACAGCTAAGGAACATTCTTTAAGACCCAATAATTAAGCATTTATAGAGTAAACATTATGTGAGACCCAATTCATAATTATTTTCCTTATGACATTGTGTTTATAAAGACAGCTCTAATACAATTTATCGACGAAAGCGATAGATCCTTATTCGTAGACATTGGGCTGTAAAAAATACTATCAATTCTTTACATAGCCAATGCGCCACCAACTTTGGGAGATACCACGTAATATCCCTTGTGCTTTTGCCCATTACGCTGTCTCACTCACCCTTCAAGCCGGAACACAAATATATTTAGTTTTTTTTAATAGTGTAGGTAGGAGGACGGGTATTTGAGTCACGTTAACACCGCCCATAGACATAGGTATCGTTAGAAATATTAAACACTCCTTACACCGCCAATGCGCCAACCTTGGGAGCTAAGATGTTATGTCCCTTGTGCCTACGCTGGTTTACTCAGCCTTTAAGACGGATAACAACAATGCTAAGTATTGCTCTTTGACGGCAGAATGTCTGATGAGTTGGTGGCATACCTAGCCAGGATTGCACAAAGCCAAAACTTATTGCTGTATCGCTAACGAGGTTGGCCTTTACAAAGCTATAACACTAATTCATATAATCTATCAATCGGTACGGTATTGAAATCTTAATTATCTGTATCAATTAATTTTATTATCTGTGTAAATGAGGAATTCGTAACGAGCTCTCGATCAACAGACAGACACAAGAAGGTGCTAGTAAAACAATTAAGATTCATAAATGCCGCCATGTAAGAGACTGCTGTTAATGCTTTTTGGACATATCATAAAAAAAACGTGTCAAGTGCGATCCTGTGTTTATAATTTATTAAATGATTTTATTATTACTCGTAGCGAATGAAAGGTAAGTTATACCGACATGAAACGTTTAACTACCTCTGGTTCATTTTTTATTACAGATATCACATAAAGGCCTTTGGTTTTGCTTTTGAACGGTAGAGTAAAAACTTAAATAGATTACCTTCACGTCGCATTCGGACACACAGATGTAATGCACTGCACATGTGTGTGTATAAATACAAGTAAACGTTATTTTCCCTTGTTCTGATAAATCGATGGAACAGCAATTGACTTTCAATATGATAATTGTCATATCCTTTCTTAAAATATTGTTCCTTAGCAACGTTATTATTGTAACGTCATTAAAAATGTATTAAATAAAAATGCATGATATGAAATTACCAATTATTATTTATTTAGTAAAAACATATTAATAATAATATTATTATTAACATTTAAAATATTTTTACAACTTAGATAATAACAAAAGTGGTTTTTAAATTATAACAAACGAACCCTAAATATTTACATTTTAACCACATAATAAAAACGCTCCGTTAAACGTGATTGGACGGTTGCTTGAATTGACGAGCCTTCATAAATAGTTTTATGAGGATATCATTATACAGATTTAATATAAAATAGAAATTAAATTAATTTATTTTATTATGGTGTCTATGCGCTATTATGAGTTCATAAATTAAGTTTTTGTGATACATTGTTAAGATTATCTGTTAAAAATAAATTTGGACACAATTTGTCGTGGTACGTGGTAGGCTTTATACAAGCCCCTCTGGTACCACTCGTTGCCTATTATGACGCCAAGTGCTTAGAGCTATTTCAGTGTATACTTAGTGGTAGTTTTATGGAATGTGATGATCGCCTCCAAGCTGTTTCCAATAACGAAAATATATTTATTGTTATGGTATAAAAACAATAATTTTAAAATATGACATTTAAAAAAAACCTGCTGAGTTTCTCTCTCTTTCTTGCATATCCGGTTCTTCTCTGGTTTTATCCGAACCGGTTTTAGATTTTCGACTATCAATAGGGAAGTTTAAGTGTATATTGAGTAAAGATTTTTTAACTTTGACTTATGTTGTGGATTGAGCGATTAGTGAAGCATACAGGCACAAGGAGGTAGGGCTTTATGCAAGCCCGTCGGGGTAGGTACCAGCCACTCATCAAATATTCTACCGCCAAATAACAGTACTCTGTATTGTTGTGTTCCAGTTAGAAGGGTGAGTGAGCCAGTGTAATCACAGGCACAACGGACATAACATCTTAGTTCCCAAGGTTGGTGGTGCATAGGTGATGTAAGGAATGGTTAATATTTCTTACAGCGCCTTTGTCTATGGGCGGTGGTGACCACTTACCATCAGGTGGCCCATATGCTCGAAGTACCAAGTCTATGGGTGATGACTACTTATCATGAGATGCTCCATTTGCCCGTCTACATATATAACAAATAACATGAGATATATTTTTTTAATGATAAACTGAAAAGACTACTAAACATTATACCAGAAGGTTACATAAATATTATTCAACTAGCGACCCGCGCCGGCTTCGCACGAGTGCAATGCTGATACTAAGTATACTACAGAGTATCTTTATATACTACGTTCACAGCTTCTTCAGTCATGTCGGGACCATATTGACGTATATTAAATGCAGGATGTGTTTGAGGTACTTAATTGGATAAGGATTAATGCTGTATTGATTAAATTCGCTTCGACATTATTTCTCGTAAATTTTTTATTGTGGGTTATCCCTAAGAGATAGATATATACCATCGCGGACTTTTTTGTATACTTCTTTAAGATGTACAATACTGTTGTATGATATTTTGATCTATCTCGTAGGGTTCAGCCAGAATTTGCAATGTAAGCCCAAAAAATGTGTTTATTTGCAACATTACATAATAAACCTCTAAAATTATCATAGTTTCTCTAATATATTATGCATGTATTATATATATAAATATTCCTCTTAAATCGTTCTATTTATAAAAAAAAACCGCATCAAAATCTGTTGCGTAGTTTTAAAGATTTAAGCATATGCACGGTCCGACAGACAGCGGGAAGCGACTTTGTTTTGCAGGTTTTAGTACCTATATAATATTTTTAATACAATTATCTGTGCTTCGTATATTTTAAATTTAGACTATTGACGTAACAAATAACAATACTCTTGATCTGAATCTGTATGGTTTTCTTTGTGTTCTATAAAATTTTCCCATGTTCTATGAAAGTAAAGACTTCGTACGCGAAGTACAAGTAGATGTTTGTTCTGAACAATAATGATCGACCAATAGCCCTCGTTTCCGGAGCACGTCGTACAACCTATACCGGTGGGGACACACTGACGCTAAGAATGGGCAACGCTGCGATTCTGTACGTTGTAATAATTTTAGTAAGTTATTGTTACAGATAGCTCGTGCCTATTTGGGATTAAAAGTCGGGGACAAAGAAATCATACTGATCAATACATATGTATTTAAATAAATTCTAACTAGCAATATCTGGATCTACTAATCCATCGAGCACTCTAGTGGGATAATTCCCGAATCGTTACCTTAAGAAGAATGGGATGTCTTTCCCAGCTGTGGGATAGTGATATAATTTAAGTGAGTTTTGTTAATATGACAGACATACAACGACGTATTCATTTACAAATAAAATATTATCATGCATTCCTGCAAGGCACGTCTTTGTTAAAATTCCTAATAAATTAGTTCGTCAAAAGTTTTGTTTGTGTGTTACGAAAAAACTAGGGAACGCTCTCCTTCATTTCATTAGCGATCGTGAGCAGATATCGTACTGCGTGCCGTTCGCTCACTTGCTTAGTATATCGTTAACATTTAGATTAAACTGTAAATATTAATGCTATATTTAAATTGTTAATGACAATAAACGTCCGAGTCTAAATGGCTTCGAGTCGAAATTCTGGACAAAATTCTTAGAAGATTCTTATTTTAAATGTATAAGTTAGTATGCTGTTAAGCAAAACGGCTGGTCGGATTTGGTTGGCATAGAGGTAGCATATATCTTAATACAAACATCGGTTCCTCACATTTGAAACCACGGGCGGAAACGACTTGTATATGTATTATATATAATATAAAGTAATTGATACTATATATATATACTTATGTTATTACTTAAAATACAAGGACCGCTTTTTACTTAAGGAAAAGATGGGAGATTATTCAACACTAATCCACTTAGTTTTTCATCAGAAACAATACATCAGCCTTCAAGGTGTTTCCTTAACCGACATTATGTAAAAATATTAATCTGAGTTTGTAAATAAAATATTTGAAATTACTTTTATAGTCTACTTATGGTAGGCTTTCACAAGCCTGTTTGGGTAAGTACCACCCACTCATCATACATTCTACCGCCAAACAGCAATATTGTTGTGTTAGATTTAAAAGGTGAGTGAGCCAGTGTAACTATAGCCACAAGGGACAAAACTTAGTTCCCAAGGTTGATGGGGCATTGGTGAACTAAGAAATGATTAATATTTCTTACAGTACTAATTTCCACCACTTACCATCAGGTGGCCCACTTAGCAGTCCTCCTACCTATATGGCACAAAAAACTACAATATTTGACATTTCAACTTAAGCGATACGTTTTAAAACAGTTATACAACGCCGACAAAACAATATTGAAGATTAATCTGTTTTTTGCAAATACTGAGTACAAAACACACTCGCCTCTAAAACATAAATAAATAATTACATGATTATATTGAATGAGGCTTAATCACTTGCTAATCACAGCTCTTCGGCTGCAACGTGGGTAATAACATAATGACGTGTGAGCGAGACGCAGCTATATACACGAGGGTGATGGACGATTCGGAGTTTGGGAATGGGTTTTAAGAGGCAAATGTTTTTTTTAAACTAATTCATGATGAGTTTAATTACCCGTATTTTCAAACTCTTGTTATGTTTTATTGTTGCGTTGCAAGGCGACTGTTTGACGCTGTGGCTGCAAATTTCGTCCAACGATATACGTTTGGGTTTTAGTTGGATACAAATGTTTGTTCATTGGCGCAATCTTTATAAATCATGGATTATTTATTTTATTGTTAACTATAATTACAAACACTGAAAGTGTTATATTAATCATTAGCAGCCTGAAAATTTCCCACTGCTGGGCTAAGGCCTCCTCTCCCTTTGAGGAGAAGGTTTGGAGCATATTTCACCACGCTGCTCCAATGCGGATTGGTAGATTTACATGTGGCAGAATTTCGTTGAAATTAGACACATGCAGGTTTCCTCACGATGTTTACCTTCACCGCCGAGCACGAGATGAATTATAAAAACAAATTAAGCACATGAAAATTCAGTGGTGCTTGCCTGGGTTTGAACCCGCAATCATCGGTTAAGATGCAAGCGTTCTAACCACTGGGCCAATTCGGCTAGATGACTGTTATATAATCATTGTAAATGATTTGACAGTTCAATTGATTTAAACGCGTAACAGTACTTGCATACAGATTATTAAAGGTAATTAATTAAAAATAGATCTAACGGCTTTTTACTCTGTGCTAGTCCGTTCGAGACCACCAACTAATTACATATATTTTCTACCGTCAAACAGCAATACTTTGTATTGTTATGTTCACGTTTGAAGGATGAACGAATTATTGTAATTACAGGCAGAAGTTATGTAACATCTTAGTTTCGAAGGTTAGTGGCTTTTAACGTGGTAAGTGACGGCTTATATTTCATACAGTGGCTATAGGCGGTGATGAGCACTTACCCTCAGATGGCTATGAGACTGCCTACTGAATAAATTGATTATGCAAAAGGGTAAACCTGCGAAGCGTTATATCTTCCGAGTAATGCTTATATTTATGTTGGTTTTTATAAGTTCAACAGTTATAATAATAATAATAATAAAGCCATTTTATTCCGAACCACAGTACAAATACCAAACAATACAATATTTATTTATTTATTTATAATATGTCACGCAGTTCGGCGTGCCTCTTGGCATAGGCCTCCTCCAGCTCTCTCCATTGAGCTCGATCCTCCGCGACTCTAGTCCAAAATGGTCCCAGGGTTAGGCGGATATCGTCACTCCATCTACTCTTTGGACGCCCTGGTTTTCTGGTGTTCTCTCTAGGATACCAAAGTTGTTTAACAGTCAGTAAAAGTTCAACAGTTAGGTATTATAAAAAGTCTCTTAATTTATTGCTACAGATAAATCAGGTGGGAAAAAATCAATTATTCGGAATTTATTTAGCTCAACAATGCTTAGGATCTCCACGTAAAATAATTGACGAAAAACGAAAAAAATTACGTATTAGTGAATATGTCAGTTTTATTATTTTGGTTAAATATCCTGTGTAGAGAATCATATAAAATCAGAGATGGACCAGTGATGTGTTGATTCAAATCTGTGCCAATAATGGGGACACTTTAAAAAAAAAAAACAAACTGAAAAATTACTAATCCAATGTTTATAAAACTTATACCATAAGTAGCGTTTCAGAGAAGATTCTAATATATAGTCAGTAACTGTGCTTTACAGTTTCATTGGATTTCAATTTAAACTATTGACTCGAGTATGATTTTTACCTCTTTGAATAAATATACATTACAAACAGCTGATTGTACGTATAAGATATTCCTAAGGAAATCATTTTAATCCATGAATTACCGATTCAGTAGAGGGTCATAGATTGCAGAGATCAAATGGTAATTCCTCGGTGCTAAAACTCGCTAGACTCTGATGACTGAAAATTGTGAGAAAATGCCGCCTCGTAGATTGCCTGTCAAAGTTCATTTGGCGTTGAATTATCAAAGGCGTATAAGCGTCTGTAATATATCCTGATTCCTTTTAATATTTTAAATTTGAATGTGTCCTTGTTTGGACATTTCTCCTTTAACACTCGAATAAATTAAATCTATAAATGTTTTGTTAAGATCGATTAGATTGTGGAATACTTATAATAAACAATGTTAATAAATGCATTTCAATTGAGGATTAGTATCCAATCCAATTAGTATCCAAGTTTTCAATGGGGAATGTTCCGAGGAATTGTTTGGATTAATCCCGGCAGCTGAATTTCACCTTCGGACATCTCGTCTAAATTTGTTTCCAATTCCATCGATCTAGTCTGATCTGGTAATAAACAATAGCGAATTAAGCACATGAAAATTCAGTGGTCCTTGCATGGGTTTGAACCCGAAATCATCGGTTAAGATGTATACGTTCTAGCCACTGGGCCATCTCGGCTCATTCAATGCTGGACATCTGTTTGCAAATGCTCGAACAGAAGTACTGTAACTATTCCTTCACAGTCACAAGCGGATACAGGACCAATTTTCATGCCCACAAGAGTGTGATCTGCAATCATCCACGCTTCAAGCTTTTGATAATTCCTTAACAGAATTTATAAGTTTTGATTGGTATTGAACCTAAAACCTTTGGATTTGTGGCTTTGTAAGTTAGCTAACAATATAAGTCTCCTATCAGAGCATACCAAATTATAAATAACCAAGAATTATAGAATTAGTAGTTTCCGTCCGGGGCAAGCCTGCGTTTGAAGGAGAGGGTATTGGGTACCCTATGACGTTATGAACCCTTGACAACGTACGAGTATATGCAAAAGTTCGTGATGATCAGTCGAGTATCGAAAACGGCGTTAGAATTAAAACTTTCATTTGTATAATATTAGGTACAATTCTAAATGTCAACGTGAATCTTTACTTGGTGGTAGGGCTTTGTGCAAGCCTATTTGGGTTGATGCCACATTGCCGAAAATCAGCAACATTAGTATTGTTGTGTTCCGGTTTGAAGGGTGAGTGAGTCAGTGTAACTACAGACACAAGAGACATAACATCTTAGTTCCCAAAGTTCGTTATCACTTTTATTAATATGCTTAATATTTATTAGATTACAGGTGTCTATGGACACTGGTGACTTACCATCAGCTCTATATAAAATAAGAATTAAAAATGGAATTTTCTGGGTAAACGTATTTTAATGTTACTTTAAAGTTCAATCATGCGTCCAATATGTGGATCTCATTTCTTATCATTTATTTATATCCATATTAAAAAGTCTAATCACGGCTGGGAGAGTGTTAATTTATCGGCCCTACGGGCCTTACCGGCCCTACCGGCACTATGCGACGCACGCGCACTGTGAGTTACTGATGTGACATTATAGTTGAGGTAAGCGGATTTAGAATTTTAAAGGGACGATAACCACAGTGCGCGAGGGAGCGATAGCGTTTTTTTTATTCAGGCTTGAACCTTTTTTTATATTAAATTTAAATTTCGAGAAAATATTTTTTTAAGAAAGATAAACCACACGATGAAATTTGACCAAAGCTAATCTCTATCTGGATGTGCGATTTCATTATTGTTTTAAGATATTGTCATATCTAGCATTTTCAATAATATGTAATGAATTAAACCTGTTACTCGCAAATATTTCTGTCCGAGGAGAATATAAATATATCAATCAGGTTAAATATCTTATTTATGTTTCATAGCTGACAAATAAATCAATTCAAGTGTATTTCTCCAATAAAATACAATTTATAGATTGAATCATGTTCTAATTTCAAAAATCGAATTTATTCTAAATTAAAATCCATTAATATGTATTTCACCGTTACATCGCTCTCGCTACCGCTGATGCACTGTAACCTCATCCTCATAGTTCGTTCCTTAAATTCCTAATAGCTTCGTGGTATTCTATGGGCATTCCTCGTAAACTACTTCGTCTCGTTATTAATTTGTTGTAACATGGGCTATTATAACATTTCATGAATAACGTTCACTTTTTAATTTTATTCATGTTTTTTTTTATCTGTGCTAGTCGTGCCCAAATTATTCTGCCAGTATCTTAATGTCAATAGATAAAATAGAACGAAACTGCGAAGTGTTATTATTTATATTATTTACTAAAACCTTCTTCGAATCGCGTTGCATCTTCTGGTATAAGTTTAATGTGTATTGGCTTAGTAATTTTTTCAGTTAGACATTAATAAAAATGTGTCCTCAATTATTAGTAGATATATTACTAGTTTTTGCCTGCATTTTGGGGGGGGGGGAGGTTTAAGGTATCAAGCTTGCTTCATACGATCATGACATCAAATTTGAATGAATGGTTTGACCTTAAAAGCGTAACAGACAGAGTTACATTTGCATTTATAATATTAGTATAGATAAAAAAGGCATGGAGTTCATAATCGTTAATTTCCATACACAATGTCTCGGTAGAATCTACGTTCCGAACGGGTGGAAACTTGTTATGTATTTGAATTCAATAACAATACGATTTCATTATTAAAGTACTCAGTAAAGAGTCTACATATTACGATTTTTTTTATGTTGTTGGTATGGGGACAAATGGACGCACATAGACATCGGTGCTGTAGGAAACATTAACCATTCCTTACATCACCAATGCGCCAAACCTTAAAATCATCATCAATCTCAAAATCACTTAACGTTTTTAAAGTGCAATATTTGAGTCGTTTATGAAAAAAGGCCCAGTGCAATTGTGACAGAATTTTCTTGATATAATATTAATTGCCCAAAAAGCCATACGGTAACTCCGATCCGGCCCTGTAACTTCGTCGTGCTGTTATGTTATACTTATAATATTAAACTTGCTTAAATGGTACTGACAACGTTTTTGGGTATACGTATATACTTATAATAAGATATCGAAATATATTCTCAATTTACCAATTAACAAATTCATGAAGTTTATAAAGATTAAATTAATCAATAAATCATATAATCATTGAAATAGTACTTTCGAATAAGAAACAGCCTGGATTTAGGCGAGTATTTCGGGTTCCAACACAGGACTGATTGAACAATAATTGTGTGTGCATTGTATTTTTTTTAAGATAAATTAAGCGATTGTCTTGCTGTTTTTTCTAGCTAGAGGCTGCTTTCGCAACGGTATTAAAGTTTATATATTAACGATTCAAAAATCCTTTATTGTAAAGTTTACTTGAATGAAATACATTTGATTTGATCTTATCGTTGAAAATTTCTTCACGATCATAATATGAACACATATTAAAAAACGTCATTTACAAAATTTGCGACAAAAATATTCTAAGTACAGATAAAAAATAATACTACGTTTAAAAATAGAATTAAATTTTCTATCGCTAAATTGGACCAATGAGATACGATAAAAGTAGAAAACGTTAGAATACGAGATTCAAAGATTTCTCTGGAAAAACCAAGAATAAGATTCAGTATTTTCCGTTGGCTGAAGTGCGGACGACGAGTCTTACATTCAAATGAGATGTACATAGTACATACTAACATATTATTGATTTAATTAAACTTATTGTATAAAACATAGTAATTATTATACCTTTATTAGTATAGTATAGTATATAATATTATCATAATATATTTGTATACTATATATATTATGTTTAAGATATATAGTAATGTTTCATTATTTCTACTCAAATCATGAATAATATATTATTTTCAAATTTGGAATCGAGATTTCTCTTTCGTGTGTTCTCTCAGAGAAAGAACGAGATAAAGATATCTGAAATCATCGTGACGAACTTATGACACATGGATACATATCAACTGAACCATATTTTAGCATTGCAGTGATGGAATACGCTCCAAAGTTTTTCCTTAACGCAACGTTTTTGCCCAGTAGTGAGTTACCTTACTTTAAACAAATAAACAAAAGAAATCACATTATTAAACAGAAAACAGATTAGTTTGTTCTGAATTTATTTAAATCATTCCTAGAGCTAGTCACACTATGCAGTCAAGCGTGTTAATTACAATAAATGAACTTCGCAGTCAAATTTGCATACAGAGGCGGTAGCTTTGATTAGCGTTACGGCGTTTCCTTTAAGTTTAGTCACGCAGGCTGAACGCTTTCGTTGTATTTAAATATCTCATTATTCATAATGTTTAGTTTGGATTAATTTTAAACATTATCCATAAGACATGTTTGTAATCTATACTAATTTTATTATTAATAAACTCTGTCTGTCTGGCTGTTGCTCTTTCACGATAGAAACTCCGAATTTGATGAAATTTGCTGAAGTAAGCTTGAAGTCCAAGGACGTAGGTTACTTTTTTATGCCTAAAACCAGAGAAGCCGCGTGCGACGGTTTTGGGTGTTTGCAGTATTGAAAGTTTTATGAGTATTCGTTTCTATATTCATTTCTACAGTTAATTTTTAACTTGGCCTATTATAAAATTTAAGCGTATGTAAAAAAAACATTGATAAATAAGGTACATTACTGAATACGAGATTATATTAATATAATCTTGAATTTAGTAATAAACTTCTGAGTGTCTTGCCGGTTCTTCTCGGTACAATATACCTTCTGAGTCGGTGGTAGCTTTAAATTTAATTCAACACTGTGACATGGCGATTCAAAAGTGCTTTTAACTTGTATAAAGAATATTTTGATTTTGATTTTTAGTTGATCACCCTTAAGATTACCACTCATAGTAATAAGACACATTAATAATATAATATATCTTAATATTATATATGCGAAAGTAACTCGGTCTGCTACCTCACGCTTAAGCCGCTGAACCGATTACGGTAAAATTTGGTAAGGAAATATTTTGAATCCCGTAAGAGGACATAGACTAGTTTTTCTAATTCAAATCTCGAGCGGGTAAAATGGGCATGACGTTTTGTATGCTGGGTAAAGTTTTACAAAATTTGTAAGAGTAAAAACTGCAGGTTTAGCTAGTCACTAATATAAATTAAATTCCCGTATGAAATACGGTCAACATAAAAATCGTATTGGAATAAGCTCGCACTGTATCGTTACCAGAACAATTGGACTGTGAATAGACAAAAATTCTATGATTTTTTTTTTAATGTTTTTCAGCAGATATTACACGTCAATATATTTTCGAAAATACATTGTATTTGGTGTAATAAAACTCATTACAAAATTCTTATTGGATTTAATCAAACTATCCAGAATGGTTGTGCAGTAGCTATTTTCAATGTTGATTTTTATGTTCTTATTTAAGAACTTATTATACATAATGTTGTCGTCCTGGCCGATCTTGGCCAATCACAAGGGAGTACAGCCTACGCAGGTCATATGGTAGTATACAGAACACCGGTACATCTCTATATCCTCACTCTCATAATCCGATGAGATGGGAAATCGAACACGACCGGAAAAAATTCAGGCGTAGGACCAATATTCATTCATCATTATAAATTCGGACTGAATGACAAAGTGTTCTAGATTTGAACTCTAATTTGGAAGAGTCCTGTTTATTATCCACCAACCCACATTGGTACAGGGCGATGAAATGAGCCCTACACCTCCTGGAACGGAGATAAGGCTTTATTAGGACATATACAGGCTAGGTCATATAAAGTCATATAAGGATATATAAGGTCTTAAGTAACACTTTTCTTTCTAGTAATCTTTAGTGACTGTTATTGAAATTTCCTTTTAGAATGAAAAAAATATTTTTGAAGTGTCGTCAGATTTGAACCCGAATCGTTCAATCCGCTGGACCATTGGCTTAAAGAACAGTAAAATCAGAATACAAGAAAATCGCACATAAATCCGATACTTTTCCCAATTAATATTCCCAATAACGCTCCAATAAAGACCGAGGATCAATATCGATTGATGAGCGCAATGATATGGTATACGAAGTTAAGCCTGCGCCACATAAGGTGCATTTTAAGTATTCGAATATACAATTCATGCTGCATACGCCACCCTGCGTGCAGGAAACCGAATCATCGCTGACTCCATTAAAATATTACATTGAAACTTGAAAGGAATTCTGATTTTGTTAAGGCGATTGTACATTGTAACGATTAATTGTTTCTTTTTTTTAATGGCAATACTTTATTTCGTAATATGAATACACGTGGAATATGTTACTTTTTAATTTATATGATTTTGGTTGGACTAGGGACAGTGACACTATCTGTATATTAGTACGGAACCAATATTGAGATTATTGGTAGAAACAATTTATTACTTAATAATAAATAAAATTGCTCATAATTTTCATGTTTCTATTATAACACGTGTTTTGTTTCAAATGCTTTACTTATTAATGTAAATTGTATAATTGAAACTCGATTTTACCAGGAATTAAACGAAATTCATATAAACGATAACACTATTTCGAAACACGCATATTTATCATTCCAGAATATAATTCAATTCATCATTTCCAATAACAAAGTTGAACGAAACCACAACAGATTTCCTAATAAGAAAAAAAAAACCACAAAAATTCCAATGAAATAGAGAACAATTAAGCGTTTCTACAAACCAAGAACATAAACCGTCGAAATCACAAATATCCTGACATTTAAAATGAAAATATTTATGACAGGCAACACACCAATTATCCTAAAGCCATAAAATTAAAAAAAACAACATGTAAAAAAAAAGAAAAATAAAGAATAGTATTCACAGTGCATAACCACTATAAACATGAACGTTGATTTCAACTTTATAGGAACACTCGGTGTGGTCAACTAGGCAGTAGGTATGCGCGTAGCTTGCGTCTGAGTGTTTTAACATAACTAATATGCACTATGCTTTATGAATTCTTAATGTGTTGCAACAAGTAATGCAGTATTGTTGTGTTTTTAAATAAACTATTATTCGTTTAATGGTCGAAATTCGACAATGTTTTTGGACATTTAGAACATATTTTTTTTCTACTTGGTAACATTGAAAATCGTGCAAGGAAATAGGTATTGAATTGTTTTGTCATTATCTGTTTATATAATAGTAGTTGTTGCTTACGGCTTTGCTTTCGTTTTAGGGGTTGGTCGTAAGATGTTAGGTATAAAACAGTATGTCTTCATTCTTGCCCCATGCACAAATTTCATAAAATTCAGACGACCTCCGTGGTCGAGTAGTGTGTACGCCGGTTTTCATGGGTACGCCACTACGAGGTTCGATTCCCGGCCGAGTCGATGTAGACAAAGTTCATTAGTTTTCTATGTTGTCTTGGGTCTGGGTGTTTGTTCTTGTCCTACCTTTTTAAGTTCTTTGGCGCGATTGTGGGGCCTTTCGTCCTGCTTTCATCGAGGTATCTCACTATCGGATCGGCTTACCCGTTCCGGAGTAATTAATTTTTATTTTTATTTTTATTCCTATTTTGCATCGATTATTCGTTATAAGAATCGGATCGCTCTTTAAAACCTACCTAAGCGATCTGAAACTCGAAATATTCGAAGTACTTTTTTCAAATTTTTGTCAGTTGTTTCGCCCGTAAAATTCTGAAAAAAATCACTTCATTTGTTCTCACTACTACCATCTTTTTAATATTACAAAACCTCGAATTTCTCCCGGTTTTGCCTGCTTTTTGTCTATTTTTACGTTTTTCATTAATTTCTCTGCTTACCTCTTGTTCAATCTTTTTCCGTTGTTCGGCGCGATTGTGGGGCCCTCTGTCCTGCATCCGTCGACACCTCAAACTCCCGGATCGGCCTCTCCGTTCCGGAGATATTTAATAAAAACATAAAATTTGCGCCCACCCACCCAGGATTTATCAAGAGGCTGAAAGACGCAGCGGCCTCTCTAGAGGGTGTGGTCGAGGCCCTCGCCTCTCGGACGGAGGCTGACGAGAGCAGGAGGCTCAGGGCGGACAACAACCGCCTGCACAGAGAGGTCGAAAACCTCAAGGCGGAAATCAAAGCCCACCGACGTGAGTACGCGGAGATGCGTACCACGTTGGTAGCGGCAAACGAGGCGTCCAACACCCCGCAAAGTGCTCCCTCGATGAAAGAGCTGAAGGACTTCATCGTCACGTCGATCGGCGCGGCGATGAAGGACCAACTGGCGGGCCTGGAAGAGCGCCTCCCTGCGAGGATGCAGCGACCTCCCTCTGCGGCGGATAAACCGCAGCCGTCGCAGGAACGACCGCCATCTACCTCAACGGCCCGCCAGGACGGAGGAGCCTCAGCCAGGCCTAGGAAGGCGGCTCCACGAACCGCTCAGACCGCGCCCACCGCTTGCCCACCGAGCGCACTGGCACCGGCGACGTCCCAAACGCCACCGAACCAGGAGACGTCCTGGTCCACGGTGGTGAGAAAGGGTAAGAAGGGGAGCAAGACCGCCCCTTCTGCTGCTAAAGCACCGCCGAAAACGCCCCAGCCAGCCAAGACGAAACTGGCTACCCCTCGATCGGCTGCAATCGTTCTCACGTTGCAGCCGGAAGCAGTAGGGAAGGGCGTCACCTACGCGCAGGTCCTGGAGAGAGCGGAACAAAATGTCAAGCTCCAGGACCTAGGGATCAGCGGTGGGCTGAAGGTGCGACGCACGGCGACCGGGGCCAGGGTTCTCGAATTGCCGAGAGCCCAAGCGGAGCAGGCCGAGAAGTTGGCAGAGAAGCTCCGCACAGCGCTCGACGGGGTCGCGGACGTAGTGCGGCCAGTTAAGAAGGCCGACCTGAAGGTGACGGGGCTCGACGACTCCGTCACCTCGGAGAAACTGGCCGCGGCGATCGCGCGCGCAGGCGACTGCTCCATAGAGTCGGTGAAGTGCGGCGTGATGCAGCGCGGACCCGGCTATATGGGGATGGTCCGGGTCACCTGCCCCCTCACGGCAGCGAAAAAGCTGGCCGCTGCCGGTCGCCTCCTCGTCGGGTGGAGCTCGGCCAAGGTGGCCGTCGTGGAGCAGCGCCCTATGCGCTGCTACAAATGTATGGGCCTTGGCCACACGAGGGCGCTCTGCCCGTCGAAGGCGGAGAGGGGTGGCCTGTGCTACCGCTGTGGCTCGGACGGCCACAAGTCAGCGGTATGCACGGCCAAGATGCGCTGCGCGGTCTGCGCGGAGGCCGGGAAGCCCTCCGGGCATCTGATGGGGGCGAGGGATTGCAACCCCCCCATCACGAAGGGTAAGGCGGCTCTAGGAGCCAAGACCGCCCCGCGCGAGGAAAGCCGCCAGGCTACGGAGGAAGCTCAGAAGAAACGAGTATGCCAGCACACCTGAGCTTCCTACAGTCGAATATCAACCACTCCGCCGGAGCGCAGGACCTACTGCTGCAGTCCATGGCGGAGTGGCAGGTAGACCTGGCGGTGGCCTGCGAGCCCTACTACGTCCCTCCCCTACCTCACTGGCTGGGGGACTCGGACGGCACCGTGGCGGTCCTCACGAGGAGCGGAACGGGCCCTCCCCTCTCACTCATCGAGAGGGGCTCGGGCTACGTAGTGGTGGGGTGGGGGGAGTACGTCGTCGTCGGTACGTACTTCTCCCCTAACCGCAGCCTGGCTGAGTTCGAGACTTATCTCGGCTTAGTCAGAGCTGCGGTGGCCAGGCAGTCGCCGAAACCGATAATGGTTCTCGGCGACTTAAACGCGAAGTCTCGTGCCTGGGGCAACCCCGCCACGAATCCGCGAGGGAGGGCCGTCCAGGTGTGGGCCCTGCTCTCCGACCTGTCCCTTCTCAACAGGGGGCAGGTTCACACCTGCGTGCGACATCAGGGGGGTTCCGTGGTGGACGTTTCGTTCGCCACCCCTGTCGTAGCACGCAGAGTGGTCGATTGGAGAGTGGAGGAAGAGGTGGAGACTCTATCGGATCACCGGTACATCCGATTCGAGATCTCCACCTCTCGCAGGCCGGCGGAACCCCAGAGGGTGCCGACTACGCTGCCGAGGTGGTCTCTCGGCCAGGTCGATCGAGAGCTGGTCAAGGAGGCCGCCATCGTGCAGCGGTGGGGTTCCGCGGGGAGGACGGAGGGCGCCAGCGCAGAGGAGCTGGCGGGCCGCATGCGCAGTTCGCTCAAGGAGGTCTGCGATGCGGCCATGCCTCGGACCCGGCGCAGGGTTCCGCGCCGGCACGTATATTGGTGGTCGCCCGAAATCGCCGACCTTCGGGCGACGTGCTGCCGGGCGCGGAGGGCCTACGTCCGCTGTCGAAGGCGCAACGGCCTCGACACGGACCTGGAGGGACAGATGCTGGACGCTTATCGCCAGCTGAAAAAAGATCTGCAGCTGGCGATAAGCAAGGCCAAGGAAAAGGCCAGGGAGGAGCTTCTGGTGGGTCTCAATCGAGACCCGTGGGGGCGCCCGTACCGCGGCGTACGTGGAAAGTTCCGCACCCAAGGCGCCCCCGTCACTGAGACGCTGCCGCCGGAACTCCTCCTGCGCCTGGTCGGGGAACTCTTTCCCCATCCAGGCGAGCATGTCCCTCCGCAGATGGCCCCCCGCTCCGTGATCGAAGACGCAGTGGCTCCACCACTGATCACGGAGCGGGAGATGGAGATGGCCCTCGGCCGCTTGAGGGCCAAGAACACGGCGCCGGGTCCGGACGGGGTTCCAGGGCGTGTTCTGTGCGACGCCCTGGAATTCCTGGGTGCAAGGCTTCGGGAGCTGTTCGACGAGTGTCTGTGCAGCGGGCAGTTTCCGAAGCCTTGGAAAGAGGGAAAATTGGTCCTGTTGCCGAAGGAAGGTCGGCCGATGGATTCCCCTTCGGCATACAGGCCAATAGTGCTGCTGAACGAGACGGGCAAACTCTTCGAGAAGGTCCTCGCAGCCCGTCTCGTTCAGCACCTCGAGGAGGTCGGTCCGGGTCTCTCGGAGGCTCAGTACGGGTTCAGGGCGGGCCGGTCGACGGTCGACGCCCTGGACGCCCTGAAGACTCGGACGACGGAAGCGGTGGCCCGGGGGCAAGTCGTCCTGGCGGTGTCGCTCGACGTGGCGAACGCCTTCAACAGTCTCCCTTTCGAGACGATACGGGAGGCACTCCGATACCATGGGGTGCCGACCTATCTCAGGAGGCTGCTGGAGGCGTACCTCCAGGACAGGGAGGTCCTCTGGGCGGGGGTCGATGGGAGGCTGGTCCGGCGTCGGGTAGGCTGCGGCGTTCCACAGGGGTCGGTTCTCGGCCCAATTCTGTGGAACGTCGGTTTCGACTGGCTCCTGCGAGCTCCCGTCCTTCCCGGGATGGGGGTGTTGTGCTACGCTGACGACACCCTCGTCACGGCGACTGGGCGGGACTTTCGGGAGGCGGCTCGCCTCGCCGAGGTCGGAACGGCTCTCACCGTGGACCGTATGGGAATGCTGGGCTTGAGGGTCTCCATATCCAAAACGGAGGCCCTCCTCTTCCACGGTCCACGGAAAGGACCCCCACGAGGGGCGAGTATCACCGTCCAGGGGACGGTGATCAAGGTGCAGGCCCAGATGAAGTATCTGGGCCTCATCCTGGACGGTCGATGGAGCTTCGGGCAGCATTTTGTCCATCTCGGCCCGAGGCTCATCAACGCCGCCGCCGCTCTCGGCCGCCTCCTTCCGAATGTGGGGGGGCCGGGATCGCTATGCCGGCGTCTCTACTCCGGCGTAGTGAGGTCGATGGCGCTGTACGGTGCCCCGATCTGGGTCGACGCCCTCACCGCTGACAACCGGGCCCTGCTGCGAAAGCCGCAGAGGGTCATAGCGGTGAGAGGCGTCAGAGGGTACCGTACGGTGTCGTGGGCTGCGGCGACACTTCTCGCGGGCGATCCGCCCTGGGAGCTCCAGGCGGAGGTGCTCGCGGAAGTGTACCGGTTCCGGGTCGAGGCGAGGAACCGCGGCGACCGTCCAGGGTCGGCGGAGGTCGGGCGGATCAGGGCTCTAGCCCAGCGAGCCTTGATCGCCCGATGGCAGGAGGACCTGGGGTCACCCACGGCGGGCCTGGCGACAGTGGAGGCGATCCGCCCCCACCTGAGTCGCTGGGTCGAGAGGAAGAAGGGCACACTCACCTTCAGGATGACGCAGGTACTTACCGGGCACGGATGCTTCGGTAAGTACCTGCACGGGATAGCGCGGCGGGAGGTGTCACCCTCCTGCCACGAGTGTGGTGCGCCAGTCGACACGGCGCTCCACACCCTGAGTGAGTGTGCTGCGTGGGGGCCCCAGAGGCACACCCTTGCGGCGACTATGGGCGGAGACCTCTCGCTGCCGAGCATCGTCAACGAAATGCTCGGTAGCGAGACGTGTTGGTCGGAGATGCGCTCCTTCTGCGAAAACGTGATGTCGCAGAAGGAAGCCGCGGAGCGGGAGCGGGAAGAGGATGCCGCTGCAGACCCGCTCCGCCGAAGACGACCGGGGAGGAGGAAGAAGCGCTACGCGCACCTTCTCCCCCCGCCTCAATAGGCGTCGCAGGGACTAGGGGGGGTCTCAGTACCCCGAGAACCCCCTCTAGGTGTTGGAGGCCCGCATAGGCGGGCCGACCGTCAGGGCGTCACGGTAGCATGCGCAAGCGATCCCGTGGCGCCCGCCGAAAGACGGAGAGGGTACCGCTGGTTTTTTAGTGGGTAAACCCGGCGTACCTGGGCGCACTCGGCGTCCAGGGCTCCGGGGAGTCCCACACACCCCCCCACCTTCCATCACGTGGGGGAAGCGCGTAACGCGTTTTTCCAGCGAGAAAAAAAAAAAAAAAAAAAAAAGGGTCTGGGTGTTTGTGGTACCGTCGTTACTTCTGATTTTCCATAACACAACTGTTTTAGCTACTTACCTTGGGATCAGAGTAATGTGTGTGATGTTGTCCTATATTTATTATTTATAGGCGAAAGCTTAATATACAGACAGACAATGTTACTTTCGCAATTATAATATTGTTAAAGTGACACTTTTATTATGTTTGTTATTCTGTGTGTGTCACAATAAACGCACATATTGAATTTTATAACGAGCGATGTGAGACGAGTTTAACTAATTAGTTAAAAAAATGTATTTAATTAATCAAATTCTATACTTTGACGTAATCTAAATGTGCATCATATGTTAAGACAAAATCCTTCACAAAATTAATTGAATATTTATCTGTCCAGCCATAATATTGAATCATATATATTTTTTTCAAAACGTGCAAAGACTGTAATTTATAAAAATTATAAAAAAATGAATTATATTTTTTTTAAACGTTTATTTGCAAAGCGTGAAATATAATAAATATTTATAATTATTGTAAATGATAACAGAAATGAAAATATTGTATACGTATAATAATATTTAAATCGTATATTAAAAATCATACCAATGATTATTATAATTACATATATATATATATACCTTACACATGCCCCCCCCCCCATTCGCCCTTCCCCCTACTTCAATTTCTAGGATGGATTAACTAATGAGATTAAATCATCATATTGCAAGTTTATTTTTGGCCACACAAGGCTTCTAATTTAAATGTATCTCCTTAAAATCTAAATTGAATTGAACGCAAAGAATAATAGATCTTATTTGTACGGTATACAGATATTAAAATTCTATACAGTTTTTCGTATCAAAATTCGTAACGCATCGATCTAAGTAAGATTATAGAAGAAAACTATTGGGGGTAATAAAACAAATCAATTAAAAATTAGTCGTGTGTAAATCGTAAAATATGTCCTCGAATTTCAATGGCTTCCGCGAAATCCACTCGTTTATAACCTATAAAAAATAAGGTTCAAATTCCCTTGCCGATACTTTTTCAAATAAAATTATTAATTTTATATTAGCGTAACATTGAAAAGGGATTGACACGTTGACTATATCGTTTTCCACTTCATCTGTAACCATTATATTTTAATACCCCGAGTTTATTTCAATTATACAAAACTACAAAAAATGATTTAACTCTTAACGTAAACACCATAAAAACGAATTTCCTTTGACGAGTAATTTTACGCGCGCAAAAGGTGACGGCGCTTAATAACATAGAAAAGGACGCAATCATACAAAAAAGAGGAATAGATGATTTTTTTTCTTAAATTTTTTCGGTCGCAAGCGCAACTGCCAGCTTCCAAGAAGGTGTAAAGTGGCTTTTATTTTGTGTTATTTGTTATTTATTTTATTGTATTGTTAATAAGCATGCTAAGGGGACCGGCTATTATTAAATGGTTATTTGGAACTAAATAGAATATAATGGCCGTGAATAATCTGTGAATGCGAACAGCAATCAGAATCCATTGTTGGCGCGTTCGAGTGACTTTTGACGTCTCAATACATCTCAGTACAATTTGATGACATTTTTTTAAATTCCCATCTCGTAATTCTAACACTGGCGTTGCAGATTCGATGCGAAACTACTTGAATAATTTTACGTAGTGATTTTTTTTAATCGATTGTCAAAGAATAGGACGGATAATTTGTTAGAAATAAAATTTGTCGATACCTTATTTTATAGAAAGTGGACGCTGTTGTTGGAATGACAATGGATGTATAGGATTTCAACAAGGATGGGACACTTAGATTTATTTACTTTGTATTACTTTATAATAAAGTGAATTTAAAATAAACGTGTCTCTGATTTTTTTCATTTAACATTCTAATTTCAAACCAGAGTCAAAGAATAACTTAATAATTGTATTGTTCATTTGACATTTCACGAATTTGAAAAAAGAATGACTCAGGGACAAGGACTTTTACTGGTTTATGCCTGTATGTTTGCACTGAAGTTAAGGTCTTAGATACTTTTTTCCAGGATCAAGAGTAGCCTATTCAAATTTATATCTCTGTGCCGAATTTCATTCAGACCCGTGTAACAAACATCCATCCAAAAATTTCTCATTTATAATATTAGTAATATTGTTTTAAACATCCGTGTTTAGCAATAAATATAACAGATTAATTATTCTTATTGAGACCTTAAACATAAACATGGGCTTTATAAGTATTTTCTTATCAGTGAGGTTAAAAATGAGACGCATCAATTTTGTTGATAAAATTGTATCTAGAATAAGTATACATTTCGCAACGCTACAAACCTGTTGAGTTGATGAGGATGAGTTCCAAAACTTCTCAAAAAGAGAGAGGATAATTGAAACATTTGCAGGCTGTTATTACTTAACATGGGATTGAGAACAATTTATCTTGCGTTACTGTAATTATACTGACTAACTCACCCTTCAAACCAGAACTCAACAATGTATTCCTCTCTGGTGGAAAAACCACTACCATGATCGATATTATAACGTTAAAACGCCAATTAAATTAAATTCATCCCACCCCCTGTAGTATCATTAAATTTAAATTCAACTCCAAGAATAGATACCCCATAGACAAAATGTCTATGGGAAACGACTATAAAAGTAATTGCCAAACTGTCATATAAATTACTAAACAATTAGGGGTAACTGCTTTTGATTTTGTAGAGGACGGAAATTATTGATTATTATAGGGATGGTGGGGGGGGATATGAATGATATAAGAAGGTAATAAAATAATATCGTTTGTTATCTTTCCATTGGTGGCAGGGAGATCTTTATCTAACATAGAATCAAGATTGTTACTCAACGGAAAGACTATGCTAGAATGATTGCTATTTTAAGTGATCACGGTATGCAAAGTTACTAAATAAATATTCACTACATATCTTTACCCCCTTAAGAGAGATTTTTTTTAAAGAGCTATAGTGGCTGTTCTTTATTCATAAACTTATTATATACATAATTTCCATGTTTATTAAAAATGTCAAACTTCGATAGAATTTTTTATTTCAAAATCTTTGCTAATGATTTATTAAAAAACCTTTTAAAAGCAATTGTTCTTAACCCATCAATGGAAGCTTCAATACTGATTTCCGTTATTCGAAATATATTAATAACGAATTTCCATACAGACTTCCATCCCCTATTTAACCCCCAAAGAGAATTAATGTCGTAATATCCTTTCTAAGTACTCACCTATGTTTCATAAGGAATTGCCATCCAATTTACTCCCGTTAGTTTCACTGACTTCGGATATGCGTTGAATGTAAGGCATTTTAAAATTTAAATTTAAATTCTATGTGGTCACTACCGCCCATACATATAATCACTGTAAAAATATTAAACATCAATTTCATCATCATGCAAAGACCTACCACCAAGTAAATATTAGTACCAATAATATCGACAATTTATATTGAACATATACGACCGGAAATAATTCAGGAGCAACACAAACAGCTTTACAAGCGCTCGCGATAAGGGTTACAAACATTATCAGTTTCCAGACTCCGGGGTGCTACTGAAAAATTCTCGTAGTTAGAGCCCAATAAATAATTATTCACGACTCAGGGGTTGACCTTAGACCTTAAGCTAGCAAGACTAGCGATGTAGTTCAACATATAAATGCATCCACTGGTAACAGGAGGGCCGGTTCATTTTTTACGCCGAGAATCGCAATTGCCATTCAACGGAAAAATGTTGCCAGCATTGTTACGCGGTTACCATTGAACGCGGTCATAAGTACAGTAAATATTATTTAATTTTTATTTGTAATTAAGGCCTTCATGTAAATAAATTATAATATAATCAATATACTGTCAAATATATTCTAGCTGTCCTTTATATCGGCAATTATTTTATTTTAACGTAATATTATCACGATTTAAAGGAGAGAGTTTTTAAATATGAAGTCAATAATGGAGTCGATCAATCGGCCATCTGCGGGGTGTTATTATACGTCGGTTATGTGAGGCGAATAGATTCTGTAAGCTGGTCTCGACCCCCTGTGGTGCGGTCGAGTGCTATGGGATTTTTCAGGGAGGCACTCGGTAACATTTTAAACATTAAATGCTTTTAATAATCCAAATTATTTGATTATTTTTAATCTGTATGAGATAATTTAAAAAAGGTTTTGTTTTATATTTTTGATTTAAATATAATTTCTGTTAAAATTAATTGTCTAATTTTTATTTTGGTTCGATAACATTTTAACATTAACAGCCTGTAAATTTCTCACTGCTGGTCTAAGGCCACCTCTCCCTTTGAGGAGAAGGTTTGGAGCATATTCCACCACGCTGCTCCAATGGTTAGTAGATACACATGTGGCAGAATTTTGTTGAAATTCTATATAATATGCAGGTTCCTCACAATGATTTCCTTCAATGCCGAGCACGAGATGAATTATAAACACTAATTAAGCACATATAAATTCAGTGGTGCTTGCTTGAGTTTGAACCCGTAATCATTGGTTAAGATGCAAGCGTTCTAATCACTGGGTTTAATAAACGGTAGATGTATTGATTGCATTTTATACAGGTCTCTGGTTGAATGGTGACGCTTCGTTAAAAGGCTAGGCTTTTAATTGTATGGCTACTTAAGTAATTTAATATGGCACTACATTCCAACTCTTTACATATTAAACTAGAACCTTTGCAAGGTTGCAATTTATTAATAAAAAGAATGGCATCATATTAATATAATAAAAAATATATCTTTCTAAAAAGCATTAGTTCCAGATATTTCCTAATTAATATAAAAAAGACTACAATATTAAATTTAATTTTATAGATTAATAATATTTTTCGAAGTCCACCCCGATACGGCCCATGCTCATAATAACCGAAACCGATACAAAACCCAAACAGAATTTCTGCTAATTATTAAGTATATAATGGCCACTTAATTTATGGTTTTGGGCCTTGAGGTATAGCCTTTTAATGGCCTGTCATTCGCCACAAATGACCATTGTTGGGAGCGATTGTTTTGTTGTAATTTAAATTTAAAAGGTTTACTTTAGATAGACACGCTTAGTAGTTGTATTGTTTTGGTTTTATTTTGTTATAATACATCTTTATTTGCATGAATATTTGGATAAACTGAATTTAACTTCAAATCGGATTAATTTAATTTTAGGCTGTTTGCTTTTTTCATTGACAATAATTGTAAATAAAAAATCGTAGATAGTGGATATCTATATAATCGTAGATAGTTCGGTTTTGTATGAAAACTTCTGTTTATATGAGTCAATAACGTATAAGTCGATTTTGATGACGAAATTGAACCATATCGTGACTACCCGTCCCAACTTCGTATAGGTAACATTTTTACGAAGTTAAACTTCCCATTTGATATCTGAATCTCTTTTCCCCCGCTTGTTCCTGTTCATGTTTCTTAGTCTTCAAGTCAATCCGTGGAAGATCGGAATTTAATTTTATTTCGGTAAATATCTTTAGAATTTTTTAGACGGATATAATTTCTAAGTTTTTATTTTTTAAACGAATTAACATTCAACGGATTGTGCGGAGTGTACGGAGGTTAGCCAGTTACGCAGGAGACACAGTCCACTGGAATGCTCAAACACAGATGCAGAGGTCAGACACAAGATAGTGTTTCGTCAGTGTCACCACGAAAGTGTAAAACTGTTGACTTCATAGCACTGAGCCTCAGTGTTCTCTAATCTATCAACATTGGGTGTTAAACGACTACCTTCGAAAAAAATACAGCAACTTTTTCCTGTAAAAATGACATTATGTGCAGTAAAACAGCGTTAGGATTTATAATGTGTGTGGAATAAGTGTTCCTGAAAAATAAGTTGCCTTGCTTGGTAAGTCAAAATAGTTACTCAAGAAACGTAAACAAAAGCTTCTCTTATGTCAAACCATTTTACCGAACATGCCATGAAAATTAATAATTTTCGATATTATCTTACATCGTGCTTCAGTTCGAGTGAATTTGCTAACTTAAATTTGTGAAGTATTAATTTTATAATCATTATTAAAGTAACATATAAAAGATTTATAAATATTAATTTAGTAATGTTTTCCATTCTAATTTTAAACATTAACGATCAGTAGGAACAACACACTACTCATTCTGGAAAAATTTGAAAACTTGAAAAGTGCGTTTTTAATAGGTTTGGTCAAAATATAGCTTTTTTTTAAAATTATATGTATAACCAACGCAAAGACTTATAGACTTCGAATTAGTAACATAGCATATTTTTCTATAATTCATTGTTTATAATTTATAAATTAAAGGTATATTTATAACAGTTTACAGAATCAACCAAATATTGAAATAGATAAATTTACTAGGTGGTAGTACTTAGTATTGTTGTGTTCCGGTTTGAATGGTGAATTAGTCAGTGTAACTACAAGAAAATCATAAAAAATGATACTGCTTAGAATTTGATAACAAAATTCAATAACTTTATTTATCTGAACCGTGATTTGAATGGGACCTCGTGAACCAAACAGACTAATCTATCAGGATTTAATATCAGTATAATTAGTTTATTAATAAAATAATAAGTTCCTTAAGAATAAATGAGAGCGGATTGTTCCACGCGGAATTGTACTACCAACTTTCAAATGTGAAATAATATTTATTAATGTTAGCTATACACGTACAGGACCAATGTAACTGAGATATCACATTCATCTCAGTAATATGATACCGCCATATCAAATACCACTTTAACTGGGGTTATTTGAATTATTTCGTGAATAATATTACACAAACAAATTTGTAAGATTACGTTAAAAAAAACTATAATAAAATATAAATTGGTTTTTAAAAAAAATGTATATTAGTGTTTTGTACATCAAATACACCGTTTTTTAAATTACAATTTTTATTTGTGGTAACACAGCGTAGCGTACCTAAATATTATTTTAGCTTGCAACATAACACGAAAAATTTGATTTTTATGACATTAAATATTTTGCTTGTCAGTTTTGCTAATGACATCTGTCAGATAATATATATATATATATATACCAGATTCAGATTGCACAAAATATAAAAGAGTTTGGTGTATCATTTGTTGAATATCATTATCAAGCTACCACCGAACCGAATATTAAAATAAATCTTTTAAAAAAACGATTCAAACGTACTTGTAAGAGCCTACTTAACTAAAATATATTTTGATTTAAATTTTACCTACCAATAAAAATTATGACTTATTAATATGTAGTAGCTTAACGATAAAAATATACGATAGAGTCAAGTGCAACTGGCTTCAATAGAACAACAATTTATGATTTAATCAAATAACACAGCCTACATACATTTAGATACTCTGACCACAGGGATCTGAAAAAAAAATAAACACAATACGCCCGTCACGGACAATACCGTGGGCGTCTTTTAGTCATATTACAATACACGTAAAATCCACTCTGTTATAAACCCAATTTCTTGCCTTATAAGGAACATTGTCCACGTGTAAGGAAATTGCATAATCATGACCAATTATATTCAAATATATGCCTTATTTCGTTTCAAAATAGAAACTACATTTGCTTAATAGTAAAATGGTTAACCAAAGATAGATATCAAAGAAGTTCCCTTTTAGAATGAAGACATCAAGACACGGTGATAACTTATTCAAATGGCGTAACTTGATACCTTGGTGTGTACGTGGCTTTACCGTCAGATATCTTGTCAGATTTGGGTGTTTTATCTGTGGTTATGGCGGGTAAAGATGGCGCTCGTTCTGATTTATGAACGATTTTTTATTCTGTGTAATTGTTTGACGCTCTGCGGTGTAAAATATTTTATTGAATTGTGTTATACACAAATTATATTTAAACGATAAGTCAAATTCGTTAAACCTTATTATAAAATAATATTGTAACATAAATGTAATATATCAATATGAACAATGTAAGAGTTAAATTATTTTACTGGTGACTTTCTTTGAGATAGTGTAGGATCAACTTTCTCATTAGTTTTTTAGAAGCGAGTGACCCAGTGTTACGAAATGCATAAGGGATACATTTAATTGTTTTAAAATTAAACTATGAATGTATATGATCAAATGCATCACCTGTTGGTAAGTGGTCACACCATCGCCCATTTACAATGGTAACATTACCAATGCGCCGCCAATCTTGGTAACAAGCAAAACTAAGATGTCATTTCACTCACTGGCTCACGTCCCCATCAAACCGAGTATTGCTGTTTGGCGGTAAAATATATAATGAAACTCCTACTACCCAGTTAGTATTAATAAGTTTTATGTATATTCGTTTATATATAATGAAATACATATAATAGTTTTTCTGTGGGAACTTACAAACGGCTCCTTATTTTATAAACATAGTTTCGAAATAAAATTATATATTACCAATGAATAAAGTTAATATCAAAACTATATTAACAAATAAGAAACGAAATAAATATAAATTTGTGTTTATAATTCATATCGTGGTCGGCGGTGAAGGGAAACATCTAGAGGAAACCTGCATGTGTCTAATTTCAACGAAATTCTGCCACATGTGTATTCCACCAGCCCGCATAGGAGCAGCGTGGTGGAATTTGCTCCAAAACCTTCTCCTGAAAGGGAAAGAAGGCCTTAGCCCAGCAGTGGGAAATTTACAGGCTGTTAATGTAAAATGAATGTAAATGATCTCAATATATTATGTGTTTGTTGGTATATCCGTTTGAGATTAAATCACATATAATTTAAGAAGGTTTATAATCTGAAATTATTCACTATGTTAGAATTTAGGACAAGACAGCGGGTGTTCTCTGGTTATATATAAAAAAAAAAACACTTTTTCTTTAATAAATCAGTACCAAAGTTTAGATACGAGGTCAAGTTAAAGTAAATTACAAATCTTCTAAAAAACACTGCAATGGAACTAGTCAATGGCAATCTAGGGAAATGGATGAATGCAGTACCTGAATGGCGTCAAGAATATGGAAACTTAATACCAGAAAGTCGCTCGTCCAGGGCTTGTCACCGATAAACGACAAAAGGTCTGGTTAAGTCAAAAGTAAAGCATATAAGAGTCGTATATACAGGGATCTTATGGTAACCCCACCGACGTTTAGTAATTCATTCATCAGCTAGAGAGAGTTTTACTTGGTAGGATTTTGTGCGAGCTGTTTTTGGTAGGTATCTCATATATTCTACCGCCTAGAAGGGAGAGTCAGCTAGTGTAACTACGGGCGCGGGACATAACATCTTAGTTCCCAAGGTTGGTGCCATTGGTGGCGTTGGCGATGTAATTTCTTGTATTATAATTTTTACAGCGTCTATGTTTATGGGCGGGCCTTTGCCTGTCCCTACCTATATCGTAAAAAAAAAACACTTCAATCGTTGACATAATGAAATATCCAAACTAAACAAGAAAATTACTGTAATAATAATAGTTAATGAATGTAAACAAATTGTAAGTAATTATTATTAATAAGTACGTATAAAATTTAATTGAATTAAATTTTAACGGAACCGAAAGAGTTGGGACTTATTTCGTTGGATTTATATTTCAAATTGCCTCCCGGCCGGTGGTAATGAAATAAAATATTGAAATAATAAGCCATTCAAGCAGCCTTATGGCCACAATTTCGTTTGAATGTGACATTTCTATGAAAATTAGAATAAATTAGATGTTTGGATAGGATGGAGCCCCGCTGTTTTATGTTACACTATTGTATGGTAGCAAACGGCTACCTTACTTTGAGTGACGTCGGCGCAGACGCAAGACTTATACTAGACAAGACTATATCGATTTCATTTTTTATATGAAATTTCTACAATAACATTAAAATTAAGTGACGCGTAACCAATGCGTGTTTACTTCTATCACCAGTACTGTTGCAAGTTTTTACTCAGCAATGGAAAGTGCAACTTGAAATTTGTATTTTCGTATTTTATTACAGTAATAGAACCTGTGGCTAACAGTATTTATATAATAATTAATATTATCTTGCTTGCTCTCAACCAAGATTTTTGGCCACTTAACATATATATTCGAAATATGATTTCGAAAAATAATGAATTATTTATGCATTTATTTTTAAAATACTCTCAATTTAACATAACGATTTTGGTAAGAGGGTCATTATCCTCTGGTACCGCGTCAGAAGCCCATACGTTGTTCGGACGTTGTTAAAAATACCATCGCACTGGAGCAGTGTGGTGGAATAAGCACCAAATCTTTTTCCTTAAAGATAGAGGAGGCCCAGTGGAAATTATACTGGCTGTCGCTATTACTTTTTTTTCAATTGATTTACGTACAGTAAAGAAAGGAAATAATCCAGTATACATTTGGAAATGCAAATAAACCGAGAAGGCTGATTTTTGGATATGTCGTAGATCGCGCTCGATAATCTCAATACCATCATCGGTAGGTTAAAAATGTATAGGACCTTAATTGTGGAACGTAAATGAAGCAAATAAAATATCTTATCATAAATCTCGTATCATAACGCACGGCACAGCCTATCGCATAAAAACGAAATTCAACCCTTTTTCAAGATGGCGGCGAACGCACATAGGAAATCGAGGTCGATAATTTCAAGTTAAGCTTTTCTAAACTCCTACAACATATGTAAAAATCAGCCTTCTCGGTTCATTTGCATTTGCCGGTTTGTTTTTGTATATGACTGGACTAAAAACTAAATTAAACCAATTGATACCTGGCTTAAAATACAATAATTCTAGTAACTCATTCGAGATTCACATTGCCTCAAGTCTGCGCTGTCCGCGTATAATTTAAAAACTAAATAAGATATTCAATGATGTAAACTCTTAATATTATTTATTAGTAATTTTTGCTTGTGTAAGTAAACTGTTCTCTTATATCAATATAGTTTTACTTTATATTCGGAATTTATGTACCAGATGTTTTGACTTCCGTAATCAAAGAAAATATTCAACTATTTTAATAAAAATGTCACTCTTGAATTGAAATATAATGTACTCGAAATTATCACTCCTTGCGATCCCTAATTAAATATTATAAACTTGTATTATATATTTGTATATATATTTAATGATTAATATATGTTCTTTGAAGTTATTTTTATTCTGTGTTTTTTTTTGTGGCAGATAGTTAACTTATATTTTATTCCCCATTTCATCTTTTATATTCACATGATGACTTATACTTACGGTCTTATTCATAATGAAACACTTATCGAAGGTATAAACCTATATTAGTTAAAACGTCATTTAAGCCTATCAAACGTTCGATAAAAATCTTTATTCATAATCGTTCGATAAACCTCCGATAACTATAATGCCGTTATTGTACATAATATTGCCATTCGGTAAAAAAATGGTAAAATGTGAATGGTAGAAAATAGTTTCAACGAGTTTTTAATCTGTGGACAGATACGAATTTAAAAAAAAATGCATCTTTTGTCAAACATTGCATCTTTCACTACGTATACGTAATATTTATAATTAAAAATGAGTAAAATTAATACCAACAAAAGACAGAGAAGTGAAAATTGGGTAGAAGAAGATAAGGTTAGTGTAACAGTTTTATTATATTTGCAAGTCTACAATTTTGCACTGTAATTTTCACGCATGCATTTGTAACATTTACTGTTTTTGCTTCTTAAGATTATTTTAAAAGATCTGGTGAAGGAGAGAGTTCGTGCTATCGAAAATAAGAACACCAACACGAACTCTAATGCACTGAAAGTGCATGTTACATCCCTCCACTTCTTCAAAATTAAATGATATGGTAAGTGTAATTCACAAATGTTTATTATGGATGTAGTAGTGGAATCAATTGATTTAGTCATATTTGTTTTAGAATGAGTTTGGAAAAGAAAACAAAACAATTTATGTTATTGTATAAGTTTAATAAAATCAAAATCAATAAAATATTTTATTCAAGTAAGCTTGTACAAGTATTTTTTAAATGTGATTTTACAAACTATATTAAGTAAAGCTACCACCGGTTCGGAATGTAGATTCAACTGAGAAGAACCGGCAAGAAACTCAGTAGTTACTCTTTTTCAACATTTTAAAATACAAAGTTATTATATATAATATATCCTCCCTGCAACCAACAAAAATCAACATCCTGCAAATCAACAAGTATTAATATACACAAATTATTATTTATTAAAACATTTACATATTTTCAGATAAGTATTAATGTAGATAATGCAGAGGCACCACTTCCGCCAATGCCTTCAAGCTCACCAGTATTGGATCCACCATCTCCAAACTCTCTGGGTTCAAAACCTTGCTTGTGAAATGGAATGCAGGAGGGAACTGCACAAAATACAAATTGAAAATGAAAAAATTAAAACAGATAATTTAAAGTTAGAGGCAGAATTATTAAAAAACAAAATAGAATATTATAAAAAAAAAATGGGCAATTAAATTTTTAAATATAAATCTTATTTTGTTTTTTTTAAGCATTTACCTGCAAGCGAGGAGAAGTTTATTCATCGAAGTGCCTTGAATATAAGCTTGCAAGATTGCAGCATTTCTACCTCGCCTATGGTTCGAGTCCATGTTACTGGGCTATATTGCCAAATTTCATTGGCATGCCATGGAGCAGGCATTGAAAGCGCTGTTTCCATACACCAAAACAACGTTCTACAACATTTCTTGTTGCAATATGTGCCTCATTATAATTTTGTTCAGCATGGTTATGTGGATTTAATATCGGAGTAAACAAATATGGCTCTAGTCTGTATCCAGAGTCACCTTGCAATCTTCCTCTAAACTCCCCTGCTTCTAAGCGTTCTCTAAGGACGGATTCGTTAAATATCCGTGCATCATGAGTGCTTCCTCGCCACCTTGCAACTATGTCTCTGATGCGCAGACTAGCATCACAGGTCACCTACAACAATCCTGACTTTAGATTTTATAACATAAAAGAAAAACTTCCAACATTAATAACATAATAAACATGAATAATGAAAAGGATGAACATTATGTATAAGTTCGCATACCTCACGACGTCCCCAACATCTTATTGCCGTCAATACTTGCAACTCTGGTGAGGTTCCACAACCTTTAGCGCTCAGCTTCAAGTCTTCCCGGACTAAATTTATAATAAAAGTAGCCGTTTTTTTTGAAAACCGATATCGTTTCCGGAATTCTTCATCGTCCAAAGAAAATGGATTCCCTCTTGACCGATACACTTTTCTGCGCCGATTAATGACATCATTTCCAACGACCGCAATACTTTCCAGGGCTTGTAATGCTTGCATATTTAGGAAAATACGTAAGATTTATTTTAACAAAAATTGCGATGTCAGATATGTATTAGAAATCAAATGTCATTGCAAACGTCAGCTGATCAAAGTCGGCCATGTTTCTTGCTAATATACGTTTATCGAAGGTTTATAGTAGGGTCTTAGCTTGTATAAATCAAAGACACTTTATCGGAGGTTTATCGAACGTTTTAGTGTTATCGAACGATTATGAATAACACTTTTTGACAATCTACTTTTAGCGATGTTTTAAACCTCCGATAACTTATTATGAATAAGACCGTTATTATATAAATAATGTATAATAATATATCTTACTTCGCCTATATGCGTATATAGACTATGTAAGAAATATTAACTATTCCGTACATCGCTAATGCGGCACCACCCTTGAGAGCTGAGACGCTGAGCACACGCCTTCAAATCGGAACACAAAAATACTAAGTATTTCTGTTGCTGAAAGAATACATATAATAGAATAATAATACAATACACTCGTATGCATAAGTTATATATTTATACATATCCTTTAACACATACTATTTGTCAGTAGACTTTATTGATTACCCCTACTTAGAGTTGCAGCATAAGGCTTCCCTGAACTGATACCAAAGAGGCACGGAGGCGTTTGTTGATCGGCCAACTATGAAGGCAAAACTACAGCTTATCAGCGATCCGATTGAGTTCAAAGACAGTGAGGGTACCGCTGGTTTTGAGTAGGAATAATTCTCAACCAACACAAACCGCGAACTAAAGTTTGACCATTAAATATCATGGGCTTGAATAATGTAATATATTATTTAAAAAAAATAAAACTAAACGGGACCGATTGTTCCTTTCCAAATTCCAGCAGATGTTTTCAAAGTAAGTTGCAAATGTTACCTCTATCTCAGTGTTTCGCAAACGAGTCAATTCATAAAAAAAAAACTTAATGTAATTATTATCGAATAGACCGTAAAATTCTCTCAACACAACATTGTTGTAAATTTCACGGACAATTAAACGGTTAAACAGAATCTGTTAAATGCATTTCGCTCGTCATGTTTAAAAGCACCTGGAATAGAAAAAGGGACTACATCATAAATTAGATCTATGGTGCGACAATGAAATATCTGTCATAAAATTTTATTATAAGTATATTAATATGTTATTAGAATATACTGGTGAGCATTGTGAAGTTGGTGTGTAGCAATTGGGGGCAACTTCAGTTACGTGGAGTTTGACTACATTTGTTATGGCGGGAAATGTAAATGTCATTGTTTTAATTTATTTTTTTTAATTACTTCAAAGTTTACGAGTCATAGCCTTCCACATTCAGACGGGGTTTCACTTTAGGTTAACTTAGCTGGGTGCTCTATCGGTTCGCGTGTTCTACTCTAGAACTCTTGTATTTCAACCATTCGTCCTGCGACAAACTCGACCAGATCGTGACTACTGCCATTTTAGTCTGCAAACTTCAGCAATAGCTCTGACATAGCTTGTATATAAAATAAGTTTTTGTAAATAAAAAAATGAGATAAATTTCAAATTAATCTTTTTCATAAGCGATTGAAAAAGAAAAAAAAAAAAACACGAGAGGTGTCGTGTGACAATCGATAGGAATGAAGTTGCTTTAAGCTATATACTATGTATTAAATCACAGATACAATAAAAAAGAAATTATGACGTTCGAGAATAATTAAATGAAAATGACGAAATTGTTATTAAATCCCGTGTGCAAAACAATAACAAAAAATAGTTTAAATAAAATAGAATGTGAAGATAAAGCCCCCCTGGCTTTATCTTTCGTGACGATTTATACCACTTCATACTGTAGGTAAATAACTTCGTTCCAAAAAAATACACCCTGATATAAAATCATACACACATAAAGATCATTTGAAAACGTTTCAATAAAAATAAGGGGCGGTTCACGCTCAATTGACTTATAGAGTTGTGGATCCATTTACAATACGGTATTGTGATGCTCCCTTTTCATATGGGTGATATTAAATCTAGTTACAATTAGAGAGACGGTCTAGATGCTAGAACACTTAGCCGAAGATTGTCAGTTTGAACTCAGGCGAATAATGATTACTACTGAATTTTCATGTGTTTCATTTCCTTCGCCCGCAATATTCCGTAAATAAGGTAAATGTGATAAAACTTGTATTGGTCGAAGATAATCTCTAAAAACCAACAAGTTTGATGATAAATTTATTTTCATTAATTGGCGCATAAATAAAAATATTTTTTAAAAGAAGCCTTTTCCTCTCATAAATTGTACATAAAACACACTTATAGTCGAGACCCTATTTTAAGTGGGGAAAACCTATCAGAATAACTCGCTCCTCCGTCGCTTCTAGACAACAAAAAAAAAATTCAAACTGTAACTTCAATACTAAAATATATTAAAAAAAAACTGAACTAACTACACTAATCCTAATAGTTATTTTATTTAAAAACACCATCCCTAAAACATAAAAATTTACCATCCAAGCCATGTCACAATTAAAAAAAAAAAACACAAATGTCACAGCATTATCGGCAATTGTATTACTAAGCAGCTGTTATACTTTTTGCTCGTCGGCATCCTATCATCTAACAATCCTTGAAGTGACTCCAATTATACGTTCATTGTATCTTTGTGGGCTACGGTCAGTTACAAAGTCGTGAATTGGACGAAATCGATACTGTACGGTTTGACTAGACGAATACAATACAACAATCGTGTCACGCAAAATTGAATGTAGAAATATATTGAAATAGTGTCGAGTGCTTTTGTATTTTAAAATACATTTATTGCATTTTAATTTAATGAACGCATAATTTACGAACACTTTTTTAACGTTGTTTTTATTGATTTAGATATATATTGTGAGCTATGAGTTTTTTTATTTTATTACGGTCTTAATGTATTGTGTAAATTTGTATGTAAATGAATGTTGTTAATATTTAAAAGATACGTGTATCCTAACAGCGTATAATCGTAAGCCGTTAGTTTTTTACGGATTAGCATTGCAGTTAATAATATTGTGAACGGATACGGTTCATTAACAAAAAAAAAACCAAAGTACCCTCAAAATTGGGTCAACCTGCAGAAGCTGGAACATCTGGCAAAGATTTTGGTTAACATGTCAATTTCGGCTTTATAGCTAACCCATCAGAGTATATCAAGTTCTGTAAGTCGTAACTTTAAAATATGTAGTTTACTTTCTAAAACAATATTTTTCCTTCTTACTTAGTTTCTTTACATGAAACTGGTATAATCTGGATTTGATACTCTTACCTTAATTAGAAAAAATACCTATCTAGTATTAAATACAAAAATCTATTGCAAAAGAAATACGACAATCAATAAGTACAATTAATCTTCCACATAAAGAAAATACTTTTAAAATAAATATTAAATTATATTACCTTTTGTTACGCGATCGTGTGACAGTTTACCGTCCCTCGCCAAATGTTTGTCTTTAATCACACCGTGACAGAACGATTTCACGATTGCGAACACATTTGACGGCTTTTAAGGGATCTGTTTGTGGATACCGATTTTTTTTTTTCATACTATACGCGTGACAAAGGGCGTTAATTTGAAATCCTCAGTGACTTTTTTGAAAGGTTTCTTGAAATGCAAATTCTAAAAATTCCGCTGGCGAATTTAAACCGTCGGGTATCTTATCAAAATCTTTATTTTACGTGACAAGCTTATAAATATTCTATTTCGTTACTACTGGCCAAGCCAATATATCATGGCTACTGTTTCTTCTAAGATATAATCTTTTTAGTATTTAGCAAGACAAAGCGTTTTATATTTCTAAATTTATGATTAACATACATAAACTTATAGCTTTAAGATATACATATATATGTACATATGTTATAGTAAATTTATAGATTACACTTTTAACCTCCTATATTTAAGAAACGATCCGTTTTGTTTACGTGTTGTAATGTCAATGAGGCGTAATTAAAAAGCGTCCTTTTTTATGGCAAAGGTGGCAACGGGCACGAGGTTCATCTGATGGAAAGTGATTACCTCGACCCATGGATAACTGCAACACCGGCGCCTTAAAGGTGTGTTGCCTGTCTTTAAGAAATGAGTAGTTTCTTTTCTTAAAGGTTCCCAAGTCATACTAGTTCGGAAAAACCGCCGGCGAAAGCTAGTTCGACAGAGTGATTGTTCGTGGAAGAAAATTCCGTTAAAAAAGTTTCCAAATCACATGTATGTGACGTAAAAAGGATAGAAATGAATTAAACGGCTCGTAACGAACGATCGTAAGTCAAAACAATCGGTTACTTCGTATTTATAATAACGAGTCGCTACAAATAGAAACCTTTGATAACAAGTACCCACAGAGACAATTATGATCCGACTACTAATAAACAATTAATTACGAAAAATGAGTGTGAGATATTGATTTCAAAATATTTACAAAAAAAAAACGTGACGGCGTAAAAATATTAAGTTAAAATTAAATTAAGTTCAACGAATATTTGTAACAAAAGAGTTTTTTTTTTTTAATATTACATTACATTAGCAGCCTGTAAATTTCCCACTGCTCGGCTAGAGGATTCTTCTCCCTTTGAGAAGAAGGCTTGGAGCATATTCGACCACGCTGCTCCAATGCGGGTTGTTGGAATACACATGTGACAGAATTTAGTTGAAATTAGACTCATGCAGGTTTCCTCACGATGTTTTCCTTCACCGCCGAGCACGAGATGAATTATAAACACAAATTAAGCACATGAAAATTCACTGGTGCCTGTCTGGGTTTGAACTCGAAATCATCGGTTAAGATGCGCACGTTCTAACCACTGGGTCATCTCGGCTCAAACAAAAGAGTTATCATTATTAAATTTATAAAATGTGTAAAGTAACAGGATTTAATTGTCTCACTACCGAATAGAATCTTCCTCTTGAGAAAGTTCAGTGACAGACCATCTATCCGGCGACAGAATTTCATGTGACCCTTGCAAGTATCCTCACGATGTTTGCCTTGACAAATCATAAATTATCTACAAGTAAACTTAGTGGTGCTTTGACTAGAGTTGAACCAGCCCTCTTCGGTTAAAATTAACGTATTTTAATAAAATCAAAGCAAAATATAATTTTATTTAAACAGGCTTTTACAAACAGTTTTGAAACGTCATTTTACAGAACTATCATACAGAGAAGAACCGATAAAAAAATCAGTGGTTACTCTTTTTCAACATTTAAAATACAAAGTTATGTTAGTTAAATACGATACAATTTATACTAATATTATAAATATAAATTACGAAAGTCTATCTGTCTGTCGCTGTTTCATTGCCAAATTACTAAACCGACTTTGACTACATATGTTATGAAGCAAACTTGAACTCCAAGGGAGGAGATAGGAAATAGAAGACATTTTTTGCCTAACATATAACAAAACCCGCTAAAACGCGAGCGAAGCCGCGGGCGACAACTTACATAAAATATATTCTGCCTGAAAGTCAACAAGTATTAGATCCCCCCTTTTTGGTCATCTATATAGTATTGTGTTGGATGATGCTTTAATCAGTAATGTTTTTAATGACAAAGTTAAAAATATCATTGGACCATCTCGGTCTATCATATAAGCAATTACTTAAAAAAGATACGCGAAAACTACCGTCAATTCTTAAATATCTTATAGCCGTTTCTTGAACTACTTTTTCCTAAGAACACAAAATACTTAGCAAGACAATATCCACATAAATCCAGTTATTTACCATCTCGCCGAGATTACTGAGAATACTCGAAACGTCACTCGTAATATCGCGACCCGTTTTAAAACATCACATTTTCCACAAAAAAAAAACTATTTTAGTACGTGTTTAAAAAGATTTTCCCCTGTGAATTGACAATTGTCGGATAAAAACTTAGATTTGAAACGCTAATAGCGTAAGGCGTGTTGTACGTCAAAAATTCAACGCAAATTATGTTAGGGAATTTTAACGTTTACGTGTTCGTGATAGGGACTATTTTCGGATACGTTTTATTTTACTTTTTGGAAGGTTTTTGTGGTTAGATTTACGAATACATGGAATTAGATAAGGAAATTTGGACGGCTTAATGCTTTGTGTTCAAAATGAGTATGGCTTTTGACCCGGTAGCTGGTAACATTGTCTCGGAACGTAATGACATACAATGATTTCTAGCTTAGATTATTAAATCTACTATAAAATAGTTTTATTGACACTTTACGTTCGTATTTTAAATTTTATTACATACTTTTTATTTACAAATATATTTTTATAATGGCAACACAAAACTTGTTTCGTTGGAATATGTTTTAGCGGTTATTACTATTGAGTATTAATTATCACCCATTTAACACAAAGGAGAAATAACGAGAATAATCATTGACATTAAATTTATATGACGTCATTGGTCGAGATCTAAAATAAAATGGCGTTATGAATATCGGTGAACTTGATATTGGAACATTGGTAATATTAAAGTGGATATAAATTCATTACATTTGTATATTGTTGTAGTATAAATAAAGATGGTACTTACGTATTAGCGCCAACAAAGCAAAAAACATTCTGCTGTTGCGCCTATAGGATAAGGTAAGGTTAGGTTATGTTTTATTTATTTATTATATAGATAAAAAAACCATAACCTAACCTATATTGGCGCTTTCGTACAATTTATTTGTTACAACGGTGGCGTTAATAAGTACCAATAGATTTTAATAAAATAAAAAATATTATTTATTCGAGTAGGGTCATAAAATTAAATGCAATTTTGAATCGTCGTGTTATACCTTTGAATTAAATTTAAAGCTACCATCGGTTCGGAAAGTAGATCTTACCGAGAAGAAACGGCAAGAAATTCACTGGATACTTTTTCCACCGTTTTAATTACTGAGTGTGTCAGTTAACAGCTAATTTTTTTTTGTATGTCCTGACTAGGAGCGGTAAATGCTAAGTCCACGCCTTTTTATCTTTAACATTTTATCTTTGTATTGAGCATATGCCTTACTTATCTATGGTTTTCTTGTTTTGTATAAGCTTTAAATTTTTTAATAGCCAAGTTAAAAATAGATTTCCGTCATAAAGATTTATTCATAGTTTATAATATAGCAGTTATTAGAATTATTTGATATATATAAAATTTAATTGGGATATTGTTGACGCTTCATATTAGCTGACTGAATGAATGTTATAGAATGATTTAATCAAATCATTTTTCATTCGATCTTCTCAGAACGAAATTCGTGAACTCCGCTATCGACATATCTCTCTGCAATTCAAATTGAAAGTGAGTTTAATAACTATTTGATTATTATATATGTCTGTCAAGCTGAGAACGTATCGAAAAAAAAAAAAATAGTGACCAACCGTTGGACACTAAGTACACACACACTAGTGCAATAGAATGTCGTTTGACGACTGTCAGGAATATCTTTCACGCACACTTTGATAATAAACTTAGCTTTGTTGCTGGTCTTTTGTATTGTTTTTTTATCTCCATATACAAGTAATTTAAGATCTAACGTCTGTTTAGCTTCCTTCGTTTGGATATCGGTAGACACATATGTATTATGACAAGACTTATCAAATACTATAAGTTATATCGTATTTATTTATTAAATAAAAACTTACAATGGTATTCAACGTACATTATACTATTTTTTTTTTATGGCATTGTTTAGCGTACTAGCATATGCACCACCTGATGGTAGGTGGTCACCACCGCCCATAGACAATGGCGCTGTAAGAAATATTAACCATCCCTCACATCACCTATGCGTCACCAACCTTGGGAACTATGTTATGTCTCTTGTGCCTGTGATTACACTGGCTCACAGCAATACTGTTATTTGGCGGTAGACTATCTGATGAGTGGGTGATACCTACCCAGACGGGCTTGCAAAGCCCTACCACCAAGTAAATAAATATCTTGGTAGTCCAACAAATACATTTCATAAGAATGAAATTACGATACGTTGTTTAAAGACACAAGCACACGCTTTTAGACCATTATTAAGAGAATAAGGTAAATGTTGTGACCGCTGTATTTATATGACGAAATGTTTTTTTTTTTTTTTAAATAATTTAGTGCCTTTTGAAAGTTTCATTTATAGTAAAGTGATGTGTAAATTTTTCGGAGTATTTCTCTCGGTCATAAAGTGACTGCTGGTTGATTGAACTATTAATACAAATCAGTTTGAATAGTAATAAAAAAAAACCCTGTTAGAAATGTGAACTTTATCGAGAAGACTCAGCAATAATTTTACTCTACGAGTTTTTTGTCGGTTCTTTTTTAGTTTATGTCGTCAACGATATTACATTTATAATCACATATAGATATTAATCCAGGCCTTGTGTATGTCCGTGTAGTCCGTGTAGTCCAGCAGTGAGTACTCAGTATTGCTGTGCCCTAGTTTGAAGGGCGAGTGAGCCAGCGTAACTGCAGACAAGCAACGTAAAGTTTTAGTTGGCAAAGTTGGTTGCACATTGATTATGTAAGGAATGATTAATATTTCTTAACGCCAATGTTTATTGACGGTAGAAGCGGCTTATCATGAGGTGTGTCATTTGCCCGTCCAACTAAATGTAACATAAAAGGATACATCCAATGAAATTCATAAGTGGTTTACGTGACGCTCGCCAGTTCTTCAGTTTCTTCTTTAACAATAATCGCCATATTTCAGCCAATTCTAATCCAAATGAAATCGATTTAATTAATTGATATATTTAAATAAACTTTACAACAACAAAGCATTTTTGAATCGTCAAAAACACTACCCCCGTTTCGGAAAGTATCCTTTAGCGACTAGAATAGCCAAAAAACTCGCTCGGCGAACACGAAGTTGCTCTTTTAAAAAAAAAACAGATTTACAATGATGTTAGTATTCACAATTATTGTGAATTCAGTCCTATGTTGGAACCCGAGCCTGAATCCAGGCGTCTTTATCCATAAAGAGTTATTTTAGTAAACGATAAGATTTATTAATTTATTTTATTGTTAGCCCAAAATCGTTTCGGCAATGGTATACGCATTAGACACAAACCTTAGCAAATTATACACCTTATTAATCTCTCAGTCAATTGGTGAACACTCTCGACTGAAAACTCTTCATATTAGCGCTTTGGAAACCAATAAACTATTCACCAACATATATATAATTGTAGGTACAATTTGAATGTATATAATCCTTCTAAATTCAAATGTACTTCTTGGGAAATTTAACAATATAGTTCGTATATGTTTCGATAAATCCGTTTAAACTTGATTCTTAAAACTATAAGCAATAATAGGCAATGAATAGTATTCATTTCGTATTCTGTTCGTTGTATTCTGAGTGATTCCGGCTAATTTTCACCGATCTATTTGTTTACCGGCGATTTAAAGACCACTGTGGCTGTTAAGTTAGCTATTACATATAATAATATTTTTTTAAGGAAGTTTAGTATATTGTATAATAATTTTAATATTTTTATGTCTTAGGTGGCAAACGAGCAGGAGGCTCATCTGATGGAAAATGACAACCACCGCCCATGGACATCTGCAACACCGGGGGGCTTGCAGGTGCGTTGCCGGCCTTTAAGGAATGAGTACGCTCTTTCTTCTGGTTCCACAGAGTGGTTGTGCGAGGCAGAAAATGATTAATAAAAACCTTGATCTCATTGGTTAGTGGATAATTGACAAAGCTGCAGATTCCGAGGTGCTAGGTTTAAATACCGAGTCCAACGGTAATTAGTTTGTCTATCAAGATATTCTCAGGAGCTTCCGAAGTCAGCTTTTAACACCCTTGCCGCTGAAAACACTTATAGTGGGTACTGCAGCTGTACTCTGGTCGTGTCAAATCGCCATACCATCGGATTGTGCGAGGAATTAGATTTTCTGGGTGCGTGCACACACTAGTGCATCACAATATCTTAGGTACAATTAGCTAGTCTCTGTTGAGGATATTGGTAGGTCTCTGTGCAAGCCATCATCATACATTCTAGTTGCGGTTTGAAGGGAGAATGAACTTTTGTAACTGCAGGCACAAGGGATATAAGATTTTACCTCCAACTTTGACGACGCATTGATGTTATGTGTGTAGCGATTAATATTTCCTACCGCGCTAATGTATACGGGTATTGGTGACCATTAACCATCATGTCACGTCACCAACATGGCTGCCGTGGACGCCATATTTTAAAATGACATTGTCAGTATTAAGCACGAGACACTAAATCCCTGAAAGGGTAGATTTTGGAAATTATGATTAAAGTTTATAATTCAAATTCCATTTTCCAAAAGTACAATTTTGGCGCCTAAGCTTTTCTCCCTTTCAAATGATGACGTCATCATATCAAATTTTATTATTCACTGCGATCGAAGGTAGTTATCAAACGGATAATCCTCTAGTTTCAGGGTTAAGTCCACAGTCTACGTGGTCACAACGAGTGGTAGGGGAACAAATTCATTCAAATATTTCTAACACCCGAATTGTATCTGGTACTTCCACGAAGAATCGCTATATTTAATTGCGTCACCCTGAGCGTGTTATCCTTTGAATTGGTTGCTTAGCCTTGTCACACACTGAAAGATTGATAATATATATTTTTTAAAAAAACATATTTTTATATTAATACTAGCTACCTATCCTAGACTTCGCACGGGTTGAATATAGTTTTATATAAAACATTTATATTGAAGTATGTTTATGTAAAGAAATATTTTCAACCTTCTCGAGAAACAGGACCACTGAACAAAGTTTCATCGCAATCGGTCGACTAGTTAAAAAATCCATAGAGGACAAACCTACAATCATTTATTTTTATTTATATATAAGTACTAGGTGCTCGTTACGACTTAGTCGGTGAAATATGATATTTATAACTTTTCGATCACAGCGCCACCGACAGGATCTAATCTAAATCACCCAAGAAGAAACCCCTTCAATGAAGAAACTTCAAAATCAAAATATCATTTATTATTTTATGTTATTATGTACAAGCACTTCCGTGTGGCAATTTTACATAATGATATTAAACATATAAGATATAAAGAATCCCGTACATTTACACTTGTGTTCAATTAAAAAGTACAAAGCGTGATATTACATCTGCGTATGCGCAACACGCCTTGTCATTGTCATGCGACGCGCACGAGTTTATCGCTTGGCACTAAATTGAAGCGCGTGATTCGAATAGACGAATGCGACAGTTAGCCGTAGTTTACACTGCGACTTAGACACAAATTAATATTACTGAGAAAGGCGCTAAGATACCCTCGCGGCGAGGACGTTGGCTGTGACGGATCACATTTTGACGTGAAGCTCCTTTGTCCAAAATCGGGGTCAAATTCAAGGTTAAATTTGAGATCAACGTTACTTGTATGAAGTGTTTTTGGCTTTCTATAACTTGAACTGTATTGCAAGCGTTTTGACTGTGTACAGGGTTCTTTTTTGGTGGTTGATAGGTGGGATTAATACTCCTATATCCTCTACGAACAGCCATTCTGAAAGTTATATGATAATTTGTTTGTTTAATAATCCTAATAATACAAACTCAGACATCAATCAAAATCAATATATTATGTTATCGTGAATGTCAAGCCACCACAGGTTCGGAAAGTAGAGTCTACCGAAACTGACAAGAAACTAGTAGTAGTTACTCATTCCCACCATTTTAATTACAGAATATGTCTGTAAAATACCATTAGATGTTTATAAATATATATATAAGCATACTCATATATACAAAATACAATTCTTTATTGTCTAAATATAATATTGCTTCGGACTGAAATCGGTCAGCAGCCGTTCTCGAAGAAGAATAATCTAACTACTAATATTATAGGAGTCAAGTGTTTGCATAAACTCAGATGCACTTTGTATAGGAGGGAATTCATCGGGAGGGAGGTTCTCGCTCTTATAATCAGATGAAACAAACGGAAAGAGACTACGCAGGACCAACGGCTTCGCGTGCATTCACAGATTTTCAAATACTGAAAAAATAACTTTTATACGCTAGATATAACCGTTTTATGACCTCAGTTTATCTAGACATAATAGGCTTATGAGATCCAATAAGCAATATTTTCAAAAAATATTTTTGGAATTGTCGATAATATTTTAACAAATATTATAATTTTTTTTTTAATATAAGAACTTGTACACTATGCCTAAAGCTGGCAACACACGTTTTAACGAATTTCATTGAGCCAACGAATTTATAGTATCTCGCTATTGGCTGTTTCAATGGAAACATATAAAATAATAACAATACAATTATATTAAAACTATCAATTGTATGGAACACTAAAAATAGCTTAAAAATGCATAGCATTATGACCTTTATTTCGTGAGTAATAAAAACCGAAAAGGTTTTTTTCAAGTTGGATAACAAAAGGTCCAATGGTTATCGATGTCCTGCACATTTAGCTTCTAAATCGTTTTATTTAAACAGATATTGTATTGTATTATTTTATTGTATGATAATTTGAATACGATTCGGACAATTTATTCAATATATTTATGTACTAAAGGATGTAGGTATAATAACTATTTGGAGGAGTGTATTTAAAATTATTATACAAGTCTTCATGCGAATACGGATTGATGTATTTGTCAAGTATAGGCTATAGTTTTTTTTAAATGTTATTTAATTTTTTTACTAGGAAAATTCTCAATAAAATATTTCTTTATAAAATGCATTTTTAATACATGTGCCTTCCCCTTGAATCACTCTATTTATTGATGAAAACTGCATTCAAATCCGTTTTGTAGATTAAAAGATCTAAGCGTACAAAACCGCGGGCAGCGATTTTGTTTTAAGCTATGTAGAGATATCAATATAAAACTTTTCAATAATCGATTGACATTTAAACGTCAAATAATACAGACTATAATATCATCAATGTCGTTGAGAAAATAGTGCAAGGCTTTGATAACGACGAAATTTAAATTTTGAAAATAGAACTGTTACAATTACGTTTAGGTTGTGTGCTACGCAGGACCTCGGCATCCGCATTATGTACTAAAAATTGTCATTTTTTGTATTGGAAGATATTTTTCTAATATTTGACTTGGTGTGGCTTGTGTGATAACGTCTCGTTTCGACCGTCTAAGCAATACTTAGAGTTGTTGTGTTCCTGTTTGAAGGGTAAGTGAGTCAATGTAACTACAGGCACAAGGGATATAACATCTTAGTATAACATCCTAGGTTGACTTTTGGGATTGTAAGCAATTGTGCAATCTTTTACAGTTCCAATGTGTCGTGTCTGTGGGGGATGAAGATCACTTCCCATCAAGTGGCCTATCTATCAGTCTGTCTACATAAAAGTTTTTTTTAATAAGTAAACGTCCATCGAGTTACCGCTTCTAACTCCAACGATGTCACGGAACCCATTCTCGTGTTATTTAACGAACTTAACGTTTTCATAATTCCAAATATACTACAAGATATGTAATAGCTATACTTAAATCATGATCTATTCGATTTTTATATCCATTAATAGGAGGATAAGCCATTAGTCACGGAACCGTGTCGGAGTGACAGCTAATGATTAACAATTATTTAAATATTTCTTTGTAAATATTTGGGTTCCGTATGCTGAGATACTACGCGTCAATAGCTCAACGATTGATAGTCCATCTTGACTTCTTGCGATTGTCATCCCTACTTCAAGCTTAATTGACACTAAATAGTATTAAAAAAGATTCCCGAAGCATGAGATTCGAAAGCTGACAGTAAACTTAAAATGACGGTTTAACACTTAAAAATAATTGTATTTTATAAACAACGACACGTACTTGTCCGTTTACTGTCGTTGTAGGAATAGACGGCGGAGAGGAGTTCGTTTAGTGTCGATCCGCAACTACTGCTTTCTTGATCAACGGCTGCGAATTAAGACAAGAATCGAAGATAAATGTAAATTCCGCTCCCAGCAACTAGATGGTGTTAAATTTTTTTTTTTTTTTTTATGGCATTGATTGTCGGACGAGCATATGAGCCTTATGGTAAGTGGTCACCACCGCCCATAGACAAAGGCGCTGTAAGAAATATTAACCATTCCTTACATCACCTATGCGCCACCAACATTGGGAACTAAGATGTAATGTCCCTTGTGCCTGTGATTACACTGGCTCACTCACCCTTCTAACCGGAACACAACAATACAGAGTACTGTTATTTGGCGGTAGAATATCCGATGAGTGGGTGGTACCTACCCAGACGGGCTTGCACAAAGCCCTACCACCAAGTAAATAAAGTTAAAATATAAATTTTCTTAAATTTTGTTTAGTGACAGTATTGGAATAAGCGTGCGAGGCGTTGAGTGGGTGGTACTCACGCAAAACCCTTGCACGAAGCCCTACCACCATGTCATAAGTATATTAATTTTTATATTTAATATTAATTCAAGGAAAAATCATCTATAAATAAATATTTAAAACATTTTATAAAATGAGTATCAGTTGTTTTAAGAATTTGAAGAGGCCCGTTTTAATACGGGACAACGGAACACGATTTAAAAACATATTATGTATATTGAGTTACCGTAATGATGACATTTACGATCTTAATATATATTAAATAAATATGCGTCACGTTTTTGGTGATTTATTAAGAAATCCGCGGCCCACGAATTTTTTTGTGGAATTTTCTAGAAACCAATTCCGTTGTTCGTAATGTAAAATATTTTATTCGAAATTGAAAATGTTATCAGATAAGACTTAAGCTTTTAACTTTCAATTAAAGTATTTATTCAAAAAAAAAAAGTATTATAATCTATGACATATAAAAAAAAAAATTCATAAGAGTTTATTTGTCAGTTTTATGACAACTTAAAAAAGAATACTCATAGAAAAGATAAGGTTTTGGCGAAATAAACTGTGCCCTCTTGGCACATATAAAAGCCAAAACAAAAAAAAAAAAAAATTAGGTTAGTTTTTAAAAGCCATCAAACTAAGAATTGAAATGAAGGTTAGTTCTACAAAAAAAAAAAACCAGTATATATATTAATTACTATATAAAAACATTAACAATATAATAAATAACGATGTTTAAATTTTATTAAACATAATGTATGTTTAAAATGTCACCATTTAAATTCTGTGATTCATCGGGATAAAGATTTTACGGTTGTAAAATGACGCCAAAACGCTTATAAATACTGCACAGTATCGGATGACGAACACGAGGATGTACGAATATAGTTAACGAACAATATTAAAGTTCTCTTAAATAATTTAAGTTGATTTTTAGCAATATAATTCTATTATACAAATGAACAGAAGGCTTACTTTATTTTATACTTTGTTGTACATCACACAGAGAAAATAAATAAATACAATATTGATCCAGCCTGAATATTTGGGAATGAAATGATCGCCTCCAGGCTGTTTCAAATAACTAAAATATAATTATTATTGTACATGCAAAATGGAAAAAAAAAAATATCCCGCTGAGTTTCTTTCGCCGGTTCTTCTCAGGTCCGAGGTGTTTTTCCGAACCGGTGGTAGATTTTTGACTATCAATAAGCAAGTGTAAACACTTCTATATTGAATAAAGATTTTTAACTTTGACTTTGACTTATAAGAGGCGTACAATTTTGGCGACCTTATCGTTACACAGCGATCTCTTCCAGGCAACCAACTTTTATGCTGTCCACTTTATTGTGACTCGCCGCTAGATGGAGCTGCTAGCGGTGCCTTTGTGCCCGCCTGGGTAGTTACCAGCCACTCATCAGATGTTCTAACAAACAGTACACATTATTGTTGTATTCCGGTTTGGGTGAGTGAGCCAGTGTAACTACAGGCACAAGAGACTTTTTACTTCTCAAGATTGGTGGCGCATTGGCAATGTAAGAATGGTTAATATTTCTTACGGTTACATTGTCTATGGCCTATCTCGCGAGATTGTAAACTATCGAAAAAAAAAATCGTTGCAATTAATTTGGAAACAATGGTATCTTCTGAACTTTTCATTCGAATGTTATAAAACAATTTTAATCCATATTAAATGCACTAACATTTACGAATTGGACAAAATTTATTCGCAAGTAACGTATAGATTTATTACTAATTTGTTAAAGATATTTGTTGTTATGAGTGAACATTCTGTAGGCCTTTTTAAGGCCCGTAATTATAGTCTACTCGATTATAGTTTAAAGTGTAATCTATGTTACATATTTTATCGTGTTTTACGAGACTTAAAAAAAACTTAAATTCTATAATTGCCAACGCTTTGGCAGAGCGATATCCAATAACACAATTAGAAACCTAAAATTCAATCATGTGGTCAACTTATTCGTAGGCATTTAAAAAAAAAAAAAATACATAAAAAAAATGAACTTTCACACATCCGAATTTTCTAACAATGTTGAACAATCGCCGTTGCGCCTACGCAAACTTGTTAGCGCGACGCTGACGGTCAAATTTCAACTTTAACCTACAGCTTTAAAGTTGATAATACTTTGAACGGACCTTACGTGATTTAGTATAATCGATTTATAGTAATAAATGATAGACCGCAACCACTTATTCAGTATATCTGATTAAACTTAACATTTATATTATAATACGGGACACACGCGAATAAAATATCATTAATATTCAATCTATGTAAGCATTTAATAAATCTACACTAAACGCCTGTTTCTGAACGATGAAAATAAATAAAATACTTTCACCGTAACGTTATGACATGAAAACCTCTTTATTGCACTTCAAAATTGAGCTCGTCGTGGGACTGGATGAGGATGGTCATTACAAGTATAACACCCCGCCTTATTGCCACTGGTAACAGGAGGGCTGGGTCGTTTTTTGGAGGATCGGAATTGCGATTCAACGGGGAAATGCCGCTAGCTTGCTACCAAGCATTCTTGCCACCATTCCATGCGATCAAGATATATACGGTAACTATTTTAATTCATATTTGTATTTGTTTAAGGACTTCATGTTAATGATTCTTATGTAAATACAATATTGATTTCTTATATATTTTAATAAAAGGAAATTAATAACAAATTGGGAGTCAAACTCTGTCTGTTACGCCTTCGCTGTTAAATAACTGAATTGTAATGAAATTTAGTACAGAGCAACCTTGAACACCAAGAATTGAGACTTTTTGATACTCACATCCCATGACCGACAACCCCCCCCCCCCCTCCCAAAAGTGGGGCAAAAACCGCAGGCGAAAACTAGTTTAATATATCAATTTAATGAATAATAAATTAACATAAAATATTTGGAACAATTCATTGTATCGACGCTACCTACAAAGGATTTTGAAGGAGTACTAGCAGGTTCTATGGGGTTACTGATGTTTTTTCGTCAGAAACTGAATTCTACGTGGTGAAGACGAAGGTTCATACACACGGAACACAGTAGAGAGCGGCAGTGGAGAGGAGACGTGACGGTATACGAGTCGGAGCTTATACAGCACTGATTTCCAAGCTAGGGAAGTATATGAAGTTACCCCCTAGTTATTCTGCCCCCAAAGCGCAATACTTTGTATTTCCGGGATGAATCACATCGAATCAAGATAGGCAAGGATTATTAATTTCTTAAAGTACCAGTGTCTATAGACTTGGAGAAAAAATTGCCCATATTTTGCTAATTTGTTTGCCTAAATTAAATTAAAAATATAATAGTTGTTTGCAGCGGAATGATATTCAATTTATTGTTGCAAATATTATCGGTTAATTTAGTATAATTATTCGATTAAGTGTATATATTAAATAATATATTTTAATATCAGACATTAGATATTCGTTTATTTGACTAGCATTATACTTAAGAACAGGAACGTTTGAAATACCAATACTATTCAGAGGATTAGAATTTCAATAATTTAAAGACTATTTACGTACAGCATAAATTTACTCGAATGTACACCAAAATGCATTTTTTTTTTAAATGAAATATTCTTCAATTTTGTAGTACTTTCAAATAAATAATATATTTCAAATAAATAATAAATTTATGTCTTTGTTTGTTAGGCTACACATTCTTAATCTTAAACTGAATCGATCATTACAAAACTTCGCCATATATTTCCGACGACAAGTTGCGGCGAAAACTAGTTCAATATAAACCTTTAAAAATGACGATTCTACTGTGACAGGCATGACCACTTCATGGTAAGAGGCCACTACATTCCATAAACTTTGCTGATGATGATATCAACAGTTCCATCGTACATCCCCAATGCGCTACCAAACTTAGAAATCGGACAGAACGATCCTAAGTATTGCAGTTTGATAGTAAGTGGAGTGGGTGGTATCTACCCAGACGACCTTACTCAAAGCCCTACAATCAAGTAGATAGAAATAGATTTCTTACAGGCTAGCATTATCATATACATACATACGTTAGCAGCCTGTAAATTTCCCACTGCTGGGCTAAGGCCTCCTCTCCCTTGAAGGAGAAGGTATGGAGCATATTCCACCACGCTGCTCCAATTCGGGTTGGTGGATATACATGTGACATAATTTCGTTGAAATTAGACACATGCAGGTATCCTCGCGATGTTTTCCTTCACCGCCGAGCACGAGATGAATTATAAACACAAATTAAGCACATGAAAATTCAGTGGTATTTGCCTGGGTTTGAACCCGAAATCATCGGTTAAGATGCACGCGTTCTAACCACTGGCCCATCTCGGCACTCATATAATTCGTTAATTTTATCAACAGTTATATTTGTAACAATATAAACAATGTATGACGTGCGCAGGCGCATAAGTCTCGGCCAATTATCACACGAACTAACAACACTGGACGCGCTACACTGTGGGCCCTTTTTGTTTCTTATGGCTAAGTTAGTGTGGATTGGACGACAGATGGCAGAGCCTAGAGCAAGCTCGTGTTGGTACCACCTACGTTTAATAATCCCTACTAATATTATAAATGCGACAGTAACTCTGTCTGTTACCTCTTCACGCTTAAATCGTAGAACCGATTTAGATGAACTTTGGTATAGAGATAGTTGGTATAGATTTTATCATGGTAATCATCCCTTAAGGGTTTGGAAAGGGGGATGGAAGTTTGTATGGGGATTCAATCATTTCTTAAGGAAGGAATGTAAAACTCACAATCATTTAACTTTTCATCAGGTTAATTTGATGATGATTTTTTTTATAGATATTTGTGTGTGTGTGTGATGTGTGCGAAATAAGCGGGTAAAGGATTGTGTGCTACAAAGTTTTATAATTCTGCGCGACTGAATTCGCGGCTTCAGGTAGTTATAGCATATTTAATTTTTAATAAGTAAGTTACAAAAGGCATTTCCATACTAAGTATCCTCGACAGACAGACAGACATTTATATTAAGCAGAATAACTTATCTCGGTTATCATAATCTAACAAAAGATCACAATAGAGTGTTATAGCATCATCAATATATTACCGTGTAGTGGGATTAACCATCCTTGGTACTTTAGATTTTTTTTAAATCATTTTTTGGTGTGATTCTTTGGGCGTGATTAAAGTGTTTAGGCGATTTTTATGTTTTAGTATAATTATTTGCTCTTTCCAATCGAGCTTAGTAGTTTGATGTGCTTGCGTGTTTCTATTTGTGTCTTCTCGGTCATTGTGCGTGTTTTAGTGTTCATACGTGTAACGTTTGATTGAAACGTATCTCATTAAAAACAAATGTAATGTATCTTACTATGTGAATAAAATATATAATTGTAATATTTTTTTTTTTTGGTAAGGATAATCATAGTTTACACGTAAACAATATTTTATTAAACAAATTCAAAAACTGAAAACGAAATAGAAACATTTTTCAAACACCCATAACAAACTCCTCATATATGGCAATTAAATGCCATTTCAAGTATCAAAACGGTATATCCAACAACAGCCCAGTTCCACGGAGGTGTGAGCTGTGAATTACAGTCCCAGCGGGTAGTTCCACGAAACGATGGCCCGATACTTTGGTACCTAATGCTTCGGAACAGGGAACAGGCCTGTTTGATTGATCGTTGGCATCGCGGCCGTGTGCGTAGTTTGAACGAGATGCGCACACGACTTCTCCTGGTAATGGCGACGGTCTTTCAGTACTCAAGAGAATATAAAGTAGAAGATCATTGTCATTATTATAATTTCCAATTTTGACATTTATTAATAATACCCTAACTTAAATGACTTTATTCAATATGGCAACGTTATACTTACATATCGATTCGGAAAACATGACCGGGGAAGAACCGGGGAAAAAACTCAATGTGTTTTTTTTCGTTTTTTATTTTCATACTTTAAAATATCATAGTTTTCAAAATTACAGCATCCACGAACACACTAATTGTAATACGTTTATATTCTAAACAGAATAGGCAATGGTGCGTTATGGATTATATTAATATTAAATATCTATTAAGCCCTTCAATTGAGCTCGAAGTTTGTGTTATCCACTATAGGCCAAGCGAAACGAACCTGCGACTGTCACTTCGCTCAGTGACTTGTAAGGTGTTGCATTATTTACTATCATTATTTTTTTTTTGCAAAGGAAAACCTTCTAAAAGCTTCCAAATTTTTCGATCTGAAGGTACCTTTGATCTGTCGTTCTAATTCTTTTGTTATAGTCTGTGTACCATTGTAGCTCAAACTTGAAATTCAATTTATCAATACTAATATACTAAAGACATACATTCTCTCTATCTCCGAAACGAATGATCGAATTCTAAATTTTTTTTGTTGACTGGTATGAAGTTACGTTATTCCTGATAGGGTATAAAACATGTTTATATCATATAATTTCCTTATTAAAAAATTACACTCGTGTGAAGGCGCAGCGGGTCGCTAATTTATATATAAAAATAATCCTTTAACGAAGCGTGACAGGGTATTTCAATACATTTCGTATTGAAACAAAATCATAGCGTTGGATATTAATGTTTGGTACTGAAACAATTGTTGAGTGGGTGTTACATCTACTGTTGTCCAATGGCCGGAAGAGTCGAGACAAACTGACTATTGAATTACATATTCCTTGCGACTTGCTAATAGCTCTGTTCTTTTCTGCAATACGAACAGTACTCGATTAATATACCATTTATAGAACAACACGATTCCGATTACATACATTTTAATTTTACTTTCAAAATTCCAATAACCACTGCGCTGACATTCATTGTATTTCATTGTAGATTTTTCAAGATATCGAACAATGATATCACGTCAATTAAATGTCAAATTTAAATCAACCATAAGATCGGAACATAAAATGCCCCGACCTGAGAAGAACCGGCGAAAGAAACTCTTCGATTTTTTTTTGTCAGGTTTTGTCATTACATACAAATTCGAAAATTAAACAAAAATGGCATCCATAATCCATAAAGGCAACAAAATAAGCAATGTTAAATTAATTCAATGTGTCTTTAAATATTTGTTTTGGAATTGCGAGGAAATAGTCTAGAACGCTCCACAGATTACAAACAACATCTAGAACGTTCCATGGACTACAAATAACTTTTAAAGATTAGCGATAGTGTAAACATACACTATTTCACTTTCACGTTACAGTAAAGATTGTATCAATCACTATTTCTAGAGTCCACAGTAATGATATTCGTGATATTTATTCCTAGGAACGTTCATGATTAATGGTTATCCGGATTGATGGTGTGAAATGTGCTTATATATACTGTGGCTCAGTGTTCCTGACAGGTCCGTTAAGTCGACAACCCAGAGCGGCGTGCGTACTGTAATGTACTTAGCTGCCTCCTTGGTTGGACTTGATTTAGTCCCGAAATCCTACGATAAAATCATGGATAGCAATAGAGGAAATATTTTTGAGTTTTCTTTTTCAATTGACTGTAATTATCAGTCTCGTCTTAAGTACAAAGAGCGCTTAGATGCAAATAGTTATCTGGTGATCTCTCCTACCCTAGAAAAATAATTTAAAAGACCTTCTGGGGACCTTACTGATCGTCCAAAGCTTGACCGCAGGCGATCTGATGCGTGGAGCTCAGATTTTTTGCACTTCCTACATCCTGGATTAAGACGTACCTAGTAATAACACCGGTTTACTTGTCATTCATACCGGAACACAATATAGTTTCTTTTTGGCGGTAGAATATTTGGTAAGTGATAGTGCGCAGACTGACTCAAAATCAAAATCAAAATATTCTCTATTCAACTAGGCTCGTAAAAACACTGTTGAATCGTCATGTTGAATTAAAAAAGTTACCACTTCTACGATGTCCCGTTTTCTGACTCATCGGATTATGAGTCATGAAGTCATGGAGAGGATATAACCCTTCATTAATCATATATAAGAGCCGAGATGGCCCAGTGGTTAGAACGCGTGCATCTTAACCGATGATTTCGAGTTCAAACCCAGGCAGGCACCACTGAATTTTCATGTGCTTAATTTGTGTTTATAATTCATCTCGTGCTCTGCGGTGAAGGAAAACCTGCATGTGTCTAATTTCAACGAAATTCTGCCACATGTGTATTCCACCAACCCGCATAGGAGCAGCGTGGTGGAATATGCTCCAAACTTTCTCTGCAAAGGGAGAGGAGGCCTTAGCCCAGCAGAGGGAAATTTACAGGCTGCTAATGTAATCATAATATAAATAAAAAATCTATAGGTAACACTATAAATGCAAAAGTAACTCTGTCTGTCTGTTGCACATTCGCGGCCAAACAAATAAAACCGACACTTGAATTATTGTTTCTGGAATCGTACCATAAACTATTGTGGGCTACAACCGCAGTACCGCAAGTCATAAAGAAGGTATTAAAGTATAAAAAAAATTAAAAGGTATCTTTAACTCTTTATTATAGTTAACCGAGCTGGTTGCGGTCGTATAAAGTATTGAAATAAACTAACACGATATAATTGTGCACAGATTATATCGCCATAGAAACGAACGCAGCGTGTATACAATATCACATCACGTTTATTGCAGTAGTTCTGTCTGTCTATCATTATCTGTACTCATAATAATAGCAAGCTTGAAATCCAAGGATAGATATTCTTGTTTTTATCTGACGGCCAACTTATAACATGCGAGCGAAACCTTCTTGGTGGTAGGGCTTTGTGCAAGCCAGTCTGGGTACCAACCACTCATCAGATATTCTACCGCCAAACAGCAGTATTGTTGTGTTCCGGTTTGAAGGGTGAGTGAGCCAGTGGTAACAGGCACAAGGCACGTAACATCTTGGTTCCCAATGTTGATGGCGCATTGGTGTTGTAAGGAATGGTTAATGTTCCTTACAACGCCATTGTCTATGGGCGGTGGTGACCACTTACCATCAGGTGACCCATTTGCTCGTCCGCCTATCGATGTCATAAAAAAAAGAAACCGCGGCCGATGACTTAAGCTAATGAATAACATACAAATGTGTCCTTCTTGTTGTTACAGTTAAATCGAATCGAATGATTTTTTTTTCTGTATAAACCAACTCGAAATCCACATTATGCGATATTGGCTTTAATAAATATAACTTTTAAAGGACACGCGCATCATAATAGCATCAACGTAAGACGATTCAGAACGAGTAGGTTTCACGAGTGAAACGCAGAGTGAGTTCTTACAGCAACGCATCGCTGTAACCGAACACCGGTACGCCACTAAAATAAATAAAATCATTTAACAATAAATTAGACAAGTCTCGGACTTTAAAACGGGACATATATTACAACTGGTGGTTTATTCCCTGCTCGCTCGATTGTTTTTAATTTATTTCCAAACATAAGTTTAAATATCGAGGAATACGAAAATATTGCGATCCGAAAACCTACGACGGCGAAAAGCGTTGGGAATTTTGCGCAAACGGCACTTACCAACATGACATCTATAATACCCAGTTCAGACTAGGTATCCAGAATCCAATGTATGCCAAGAACACCTTTATAGCAAGACAACTGGCACACAATATTTCGAATCAATGATCAAATCAAATTAAATCAAAATATTCTTTATTCGAGTAGGCTCATAAAAGCACTTTTTAAACGTCATTTTACGGTATGAAATCAAATTTAAAGCACTCACCACCACAAAGAACATAGATTCTACTGAGGAGAACCGAAAAGAAACTCAGTTGTTATTTTATTTACAGAATTAATCGAGTATTTATCAAGTATCAAGTATTTTAATATCAGAATTTGTCAATAAAGTACAATTAAAATTATTTACATCTTGCCTGAAAATCAACGAATACTAAGTTTTTTACCATTAATATCGTATAGTTCTAGTGTTAAGTAATATGTCTTGTTTATCAAAGCTTTTTCGACAAGTGATTTAAATTTATTAACAGGCTGAGTTCAAAATAATTAAAATAAGTAGAATCTTATAATAAAAATGAATACCGCGCCGTACCGTGTACGAAGAAGTTGTCCTCGTTCGAGTTCGTTCGTTGTCAAGTCCAATGAAAAATTGTAACCAAGAATATTGAGATTGAGATCGTGATGCCATTTTAAAATTAAAACATTCAGGCGCATTAAAAAGTAGATTGAATCGGAGAATGTATTTAATTTATCCAAATAACAGTGAAGTTATTCTATAGGCACGTAAATCACGTCTAGATAAGATATAATAAATTATTAGTCGCATTTGGGAAGTATACATAACCTTAACACAGGCTATTCTTATAATCTAGCTAGGATGACTAGACTGTAGTCTAAATTATCTTTGTTAACTTTTGACTCGTTTCTTTTTTAAGACTAAGTAAATATCTATCCATCAATCCTTATGTAATACATATGCTATTGTTATTATTAAATTGAATGTTTCTAATATTATATCAATTATGAAATCGTAGTCCACTGCATAGTGCACCTATTTCAGGGTCTATAGGAGTATGTCTCATCTAAAATGCGCCAAGACTTCCAGTTCTTCAATATTGATGTTATTTATATCTCCAGAGATTTATGACCATTTGACACAAATTTGTGGTGGAAATTTTGAATGAAGATATTTATATAGAAATTGAATTTGAGCATTTCACGAGTTTTCTGGAACGCAGTAGATTGAAGTGGCAGTATCGTCACGTGAGGAAAACGCGTTATACCTCACCACAACCATTGACCAGCTTTCGGTGACCTTCCCCTCTCTCTGCTCTCTATCTATCTGCTGTATGCAATATTTTAATTCACATGAGTTTTAATAACTTTAAATTATCTTAATGATTGTTATTTAATACAAAGTAGCGAAAATAACTTCGCTCCAAATGAGTGGCTCAAGATAAATATATTTTTGTTTTGTTTCGTTCCGTTTTGTGCTAGTAATATTATTTGATTTAGATAGATATTCTATAAATAATGTACGTACATGGACTGTTACATCAAACAAATAAATAAATACTAGTCAATACTACATTATTTTATTTTAATTTAGTTATCTTTCATTTTTTTCATCTTCGTATCGTCCTGATTCCCCCTTCCTTATTTAGTCAGTTCCCAACACCTTCAGACATAAATTTACCATACCATTAAATACCGTCTACAAAATAATTTTAATTACCCAAGTAAAAAATATACAAACGGAAATTAATTTAAAAATACACGGCGATTAATAAAAAATACCTTGCAATTGTTTTTGTTGTAATTAGTACGCGACTGTCTGTCACTCGATGTAATTAGTACGTTTCTACCAGTCCTCGAAACTGGTATCACGAGAGAGGTGCCAAATGCCAAATACTATAAAAAGTGACAGTTTCCCGTAAATGTCATTGAATTAGGTATTTTAGTTAGCTAATTAATTATAAAAAGCGAAGCAATACATTTTGTCGACGACGGAATACTTGAACTTTTAATAAAATTTTTTTTATAGATAGTAGAAAGGCAGACTGATAAACGGACCACCTGATGGTAAGTGGTCACCGCCGCCCAATGACATTGGTACTGTATGAAGAATTCACCGCCCGATACATCGCCAATCCGTGTTGTTATTTCTCTTTTAACCGTAGTTACAATAACTCAATATTTATATATAAACTAACTAACATTTGACTTGTCAATAGACGTATTCTGTAAGAAGAAACTCGAAACTCACCACGGAACACGAGCGTCAAATGTCAGAAAGATATAAGCGACTTTGACTTTAATAATTTCTTAATACGTGATTTTGATACGTGGATCTAAAAGAATCACACAATTAAATATAGATCTATCTATCCATTGAAGGCGCTCCCTTCCTCATTAAAATATTATAAGCATTAGTGTGAGTGAAGTCCGACTTTAAAATATGCCGTAGTGTGTGTGAGACTAAGAGTTAAGACAGCAAAAAGAAAAAAAAAAGAAAAAGTTGACAACAAATATGTTGTTAACATTCATTGGTAAAAATAATCTCATAATTTATTCACTCTCTTCTCCGATAAATTGGTAAATCGATAAAAAGAAGGAGGAAAGGAGGAGGCTTAAGTCTGTAATCACTGTAATTCCTTCAGACTACAGACATCAAACATCAACTGACAGTTAAACAAAACCCGATAAATAAAAAGTTCAGTAACAAATAGATGAGTGTGTAATATACTAGCGTGTTAAAGGAATGTTCGTCTGATAACTCAATCTAACACTCGGGCCTCGATTATGTTAATGTGGGAACTTTGGTTTCGATTGGGAATTCGAATGTGTTCCTTTTTCTTTAATTTAAATTTCTTGTTGTAATATTAAAAACTATGCAAGTATTCCGAAGAGGTTGTATATATATATTTTTTATAATTTAATAAGAATATTAGAAGAAAAAATCAAATCAATATTATTCGCCTGTTTATGATAAACCTTTGGTTTTTTATATGAACGCACCCATATATATAAATTTAGTTACCACCAGAGTCGGTGGAAAAATCTTTATTAAAAACAATTTGATGCTTTTTATAACACTAAAGAATAAAACAAATAAAAAAAAGAACAGATTTATTTAATAAAAAATTCAAATGTAAATAAAAACGAAAAGCTAAATTTTAAGAACGTGTTTTTTGTATGTTTTTTATAAATAAAAAAAACTGGTTGTCGCCCGCGTCTTCGCTCGTATTTAAAGCGCTAGTCTTCATATGTTAGGTACATAATAACCTATGTCCTTCTTTGTGTTCGAGCTGCCTTCGTAGCAAATTTCATCAAATTCGGTTCAGCAGTTTAGCCGTAAAAGTGTAACAGATAAGAGTTACTTTCGCATTTATAATATAAGTAATATATTATATTGTTAAACTTAATATAAATGTCAAGAAGTCGCAACGACGCAACGCTTGGATAAATAAAACGTATTTCCCACAGATTAAATCTTTGACAGATAGCATACACAGCTACTCAACTAAAGTAAAATACTTATTCAACTGCATTTAATTATCTGTGTAATTTAATTGCCGGAAAAGACTACTAAGTTTCCAATTGGTCATTTCGGTATAATTCACATTTCGAACCGGTGGTAGATTTATTTTAATTGATCTTGTAAAATGACTAATCAAAGTGTTCATAAGAGGCTACTTGAATTATGTTTATTAATATAAATATTCTTCTTAGTCTTAACTACTGAATAAAACTATATTTCTTAGGTTTTCTTATTATTTTATAATAATTTTATAAATGTTTTACCCGATGTACAATGAAATGTATATATCCATGAATCAATTTTCCCGCCATGACGAATATCTATCAATATTCGTGTTGCCAGTTTAAAAAGATAATATAACGATTAATTTACAAAGTGGCAGATATTCGTCTGTAATATACAGTATATGTCACCGAAATCAACGTCAAGCCGGCAATGGACGATAGGTCAATTGATGGGGGTTATCAGAAAAATAAGAAAAAAATATTTAGAAATAATTTAAAAGAACATTGGCTTTTTAAAAAAAATCGAGAAATTGACATCCTGTGACAGTCTTTTCAGCTTTGTGACCACGAATCTTGACCATGTTTTGATTTTTTTGTGTAACGGATCCCTGAATAACAGTTTTATAAATTTTAATCTAAAATCGATACAAAAACGCCTCAGTTTTAGAAAAACAGCATTTTATTGGGCAACCGTTACGCAAAAAAGATTACATCATCCATCTTTATGTAAAAAAATGTACTACGCTCTTTTGGTAAGTGAATTAAAAGACGGTGCCTTTAGTCTGTTAGGATTCTAAAATGGTACGACACTTAGTAGACTACACCCAAAATTAGGTAGAAAAAAATGTAAACCAATTGAAAGTTAATTATATTTATCACTCTGGTCCAGGAAATAAATATGACGCTTATGATGTATTCCTGACCGATTTCGGCCACGGCTCTAAACTCAAGGGAGACCAGCCATGTAGGCAGTACTGTACTCTCTATTCCGTCACTCTTATAATCTGATGGGACGGCAAATCCGATACGACCACAAAGAGTTCAGGCATCGGCCCAACGACCAGACTCAGACCAGACCAGACCAGCTGTTACTGAGAATTTTTCGACAGCCAAAAAACCGAAAACCCAATAACTGTTTATCGGCCCGACCTGGGTTTGAAACCAGAACCTCGAGATCGGTAGCCTTATATCAAGCAACAAGACTATCGAAGCAGTTAGAAATATAACCTAGAATTATATCTATGGTCGTGAAATAATTCTGCAGACTGAATAACTAAGGGGGAACTCGCCTAAACAACTATCTCAGATGAGCCTGGAATGCAATACCTGCTATCGAACATTGAAAGGATTAATGAAATGGATTCTTGAAGGAGGAATATCAATAACCAACGGAGTTCGCCTAGAACCATCTAGAACCTTCTAAAAGTCTGCTAGATAACAAAAATAAACTATTTGATAGATACCAAATAGGCTCAGGGAGTGTATACCATTTAAAAGGAGCCATAAGCGTTAGATTAATATTTTATTGATAACTGCTACGATATATATTTTTCGTAATCGATACTTGCAAATTAAAAGCAAAACTTCTGTCACTTAAAAGATCAGAACGGGACGAGACGTTGTGCTGAACGAAACTGTGACGTTTACCGTAGCAAAGACCAGGGAACAGGGGGTGTGAGGTTACCCCGCGTCATATTTATCTGTCAAGGTCAACGAGGTTTAGCATTTCTTTATGGATATATTTTTGGTTTTAGGTTCTATTACGCGTTAAGCAGGTAGTATATATATTAGAGGAACTGTTTCGATATATCAATTAAAGTCATTGGAAAAGAAGGTATCAAAACAAGCAACTAGTAATGAAATCGGATCGTGCCCTCTGAACTAAAAAAAAGTTAACGTCTTCATCGGAACACACGTCCAAACATACATATGAGCGTACTGATCGGTACGAGATAAAGAATAGATTTGGAGTTCAATGTGACGATAAGAAAATCCTTTATAATTATTATTCGTAATAAATAATAATAACAACTAACATGACTGTATTTTTAGATGTTGAAAAAGAGTAACTACTGAGTTTCTTGCCGGTTCTTCTCGGTAGAATCTACATTCCGGTGCGGTGGTAGCTTTATTTTAAATAGTTTGTTAAATGATCATTCAAGAGTGCTTGTAAAAGCCTACTTGAATAAAATAAATTTTGATTTGATTTGATTTGATTCATTTATTTTAATAATTGATATTGCAAGCGTTTTACCATTCTTTATAAAATATACTGTTTTTATAAATACGTATAAATTTATACGGAAGAGCGTGGTGGATGATAACGAAACGCTTGGATACATTTTCCGGAAGGACCGAGGCTTTAGACCAGCAGTAAGATATTTACATTATCTTAACAGCTATAGGCGATCGAATTCAAGACTGGCTTTGAATTGATTGGAAAAAATAGTCTTATTTTTAGTTAACATATAATCACTTAGTTTAACCTATCAGTAGCAGTGATATATGGGCGTATACGTATATATGTGTGTGTATTGATCCTATTTCCAGATCTACTGTTGCTTGGAAAACCGCAACGTCTAACTACGTATAAAATATTGTACACGGAACAGTCGCTCATATTATATTCATAGGTATGACTCGGTTGTAGGGATGTACAATCCGTCTCGGTAGTTACCACCCACTTATTCTGTATTGTACTGCCAAACAGTAAGTTCTAGTATTACTGTGTTCCGATTTCAGATGAGATGAGGATCTCTTCCAGGCAACCAACTTTTATGCTATCCACTTTATTGTGACTCGCCGCTAGATGGTGCTGTTAGTTGTGCCAACCACTCATCAGATATTCTAACAAAAAACAGTATTATTTTTTTTTTTATGGCATTGGTTGGCGGACGAGCTTATGGGCCACCTGATGGTAAGTGGTCACCATCGCCCATAGACAAAGGCGCTGTAAGAAATATTAACCATATAACACAACAATAACATAAAACATAACATTTAACAGTATGTACACATTATTGTTGTATTCCGGTTTGGGTGAGTGAGCCAGTGTAACTATAGGCATAAGTAACTGCCTCTGCTTCTCGCATAATCGAATAATTATCTTCAACGTAAATTAAGTCTAAAATTTTATATATAGAGCTTAATTTTATGTAAACGATTTCAAATCCAATGCATTCGGTAACTTTGAAACAAACACAAATTAAATGTAATATTTTTATTTATTACTTTTTATTATAATATATATTATGTTAATAATCATAAATAGGTGCCAACATTTAAATAATAAAATATATATATATTTAATTATACGGAACCTCGATGATACGGAGCGACGCTTACGTTAAACAAGAGTCGGGTTACCAACGTGATGCTCGGTGTAAGTTACTGAGTGAAAAGTTGCTATGAGTTACTATAAACATTGTTACCGATACGAATTCAACATAAATTTCAATTTGTTTTTACTGTTAATAAATAAAACTTATAATTTAATGTAAGTCGAACAAGAGCCATAAAATCACAGGTGGTTTCTTGTTAGGCTGCACAGAGGTCCAGGGTTCACGACTCGGGTTGGGCAAATAAAAAAATCTATGGTTTTTCTGGAACAGCACGAAACTTGGACACTCATAACGTACATTAACTAGCTGTAAATTTCCCACTGCTGGGTTAAGGTCTCCTGTCCCTTTGAGAAGAAGTTTTGGGGCATACTCCACCACGCTGCTCCAATGCGGTTTGGTGGATACACATGTGACAGAATTGCGTTGAAATTAGACACATGCAGGTTTCCTCGCGATGTTTTCCTTCACCGCCGAGCACGAGATGAATTATAAACACAAATCATCGGTTAAGATGCACTGGTCCATCTCGGCTCTTGTGCCTCGAATAGCATGTTCTGTGCAAGAACTCTCTTCGGTCGTGACGGATTGCCTTTCCATTGGATTAGGTATGGAGTGTCCTGCTGGAGAAAGTTTCGCTGAGCTACCAGTATACCGATACGATTCTGCAGCCTCTCCGATCCGTGCCGACGACGGCCTTCACAGTGGTTTTCCCATAATTCCCACATGACCCGGAATTCTAAGAGCCGAGGTGACCCAGTGGTTAGAAATATATAAATCCTTAACCACACATATAATATTTTAAGCGATAAGAATAAATTTTTTTTTTTTTTTGAGTGTTTTTTTAAACGATTAAGATCGTAGCCTTTAGTTATTAATATTAATTAAAAAAAAAAAGATGATAAAAAACCATATAAGTATAATAATGATTGAACTATACAGAATTAAGTATTAAAAAAAATACAAACGGATGGTAACGGGGCTACCGTTATCGTTCGGTTAAACTCAAAAGGTTAGCTGTGTGCTTTAATATTTCACTTTTTTTTTACAATTATTTTAAGTAATTTGTTCAATTATTTATCATTGAAGTAATTGGTTCCATATTATTGTGACAGACAGACAATTAACATGTGGATATATAAATAATTTATTACCTTTTCTATGTTGAGAAAAAAAAATCATGAGAAAAAAAATTCAGCTCAGCAAGGTTGGCAACGACTTAATTTTTTAGAGTTTATGTTACATGACAAAAAAAATTATAGCTCAAATGATAAAATACTTTTTCTTATTAGACGGAGCACGTGAATGGTTCCAATCTGTGCAAAGTTTCATCCCGTGCATTAAGAGCAACAAAACCGTCAATATAAGAAATATTACCAACCCTTAAATCGTCAATGCGCACCCAACATTGGTAACTAAGATTTGATGTACCTTGTGCCTACAGTTACACTGGCTCATCTCGTCCTTCGGACCGTAACACAATATATTATAAATGAACATTACCTATGCAGAGAGGCTTCCATAAAGCCCTACGAATTACGTCTATAGTATTAAATTAAAAAAAAAAAAAATTGACATTTATAAATAAAACTTGAATCATCGATAAGCAATTTCATTATAATCATTAAAATAACTAGTAACACTGTGACTAAATTAAGTAATGATTTTAAACAATCCTTATAAAACACTTTGACATAAGTTATATATAATTGTATACACAACCTAAGTCAGTAATGGTCCAGACGTACAGACAGACAAATTTATAAGCGGGCGCTAACGAGATGTAAAGACGGTTCGGGTTAATAAATAAGCAAGTGAAAATTATTTGAACAGCCTTAAAAAATATCAGTCCAATTTAATATGAAACTTTTTTATTCGTATATTATATTATTGTGATTTTTTTTAACTGTTAATTTATATTTTTAAATTGTTCCGTATTTTATTTAAATGTTATTTTATTTGTTAAAAGAATATATGTATATTTCTTAAAAATAATAAATACATTAAAACTTTAAACCTCCTTTTTGGCAAAGGTATTGCAATATATAACCTAAAACTAATGACATAATTTTGACAGCTCAAAAAAAAAATGAACACGGACGATACCATACAGCCAATCATTAGTATTTCAATATCGGTAATTTTCATATAGAATCTTTTACACGTCGAGTCTGTAACGAGGTACTAAAATAAAACGACAGTTTAAACCTCAAACAAATAAACAGAATAATGTGCAGGTGTGAATGAACATTGGCTGCTGGTGGGAAGGAGATGGGAAACGCGTCACCAACGAGTGAGAAAGAGAAGATCGGGATGCAGATAGGGAGATCAAATTTCGTATAAAGGTAACGACTTATTTGTACCGTGTACATTTTTTTTAATACACACTTAATAAATTAAACGTCGAATTTTTGTGTGTATGATCAAATTAGAATTGTACGTAAGTATTAAAACCACGGCTTCTCTTTACGATTATTGGTGCACTTCATACACATAGTTTCTAAATTCATTTTACAAGATTTAATACTAAATAATTTTACAACAAGTTTGTAAATTGTAATGTCAATTATTCAGAGAAGAACCGGTTTAAAACGCAGTAGTTATTCATTTCCATAAATCAATTTACATAAAACTACATACTAAATACCTACAATTATAATTAGAGAATTTAAACCCTTTCGAAATCAACAAATACTAACCGCACTCCTTTTATCATCTATATAATATAATCTATATAATATATAAATATAATGATGAATAATAATTGTAGAATTTAAAAAAAAAACATTAGAACCTCTTGAGCAAATAGTTGTGTATAACTGTACACTAAAATAGTGTATAAATCTGCTCGCAAAATTATTAGGAATATATGAAAGGATTATAATTATCAAGCTAAAATATTATTATTGTTTTAACACTGCATCCATGAAAAAAATACCAGTATTAATATTAACAGTGTTAATATTAGGCTGTAATAATTAAGTCTTTCCCAGTATAATATTTGTAAAAAAAAAAACATTGCGTAATAATCTGTTAATATTTATATAAATTGACAACACTATTCAGTTTTAAAAAATCTAAAAATTATTATAACTTCCAATAAAAAAATATTGTATTTCGTTTCGATATTCTGTATCATAAAAAAATCCAATTTAAAAAAATATACAAAAAGTAGTTTTATGACTTAAAAGGATATTATTTAAATTAGTTTAACACGTAAAGAACAATAACGACAAACTAAAATGATAAAAATAAAAAAAAATCCTTCTCTCACATTTTTATATCTTTATTTTTAATCGCAATAAACATTAATGAATTTGCCGTAAACCTCGATCCGAATAATGTCACAGATTATCAAAGTAATAACTGACACGTATTTTTATATTTAGGGTGTACCCGCATTCACGTCAAACGCTTGCGTTTATTCTAAATTATTTTACTTTTTTATTATTTAAATTAGCTAGGTGAACGGACAAATGATCACTTGGTGGTAAGTGGTCACCACCTCTTATAGACTTTGGCACTATAAAAAATATTTACTGCGCCACCAACGTTGGCGATGTTATGTTGTATTAATCAATTTCCAAGGTTAATTTAAATATAAATCTACAACCGTTTCAGGGTGTAGATTCAGCCAGAAGAACCGGCAAGTAACTTAATACTCTTCTGCGCCCATCAAATGTCACATAATAATTGTAGATGATATATTGTAATTGTATATGTTTCCTCAAGCAATAACGCGAAACAATAAAACATAAATTGGCTTACAAACAAGTCATCTCCTCGTTTACTTCAAGCTATAATAACTTAACGACAGTATGACAACGACAATTTACTTTTATTATTATACATTTTATAAACACACATTTTATTAGAATCCAATACATTTGGGCATCAAAGACAAACTATTTTCTCATTAAAATTTGAATAAGACATCCTCTATAAAACGCATTGTGGAAAACGTAGTGTGAACAGTGCCTATCTTTTACGATTTTATTAAATTTTATCTCGGCAAATGAGCATTATTAAAGCATTTACGATATTTTCGGGTCGTAAAAAAAATCTTTTTATGTGAATAATTCAGAACGACCTGTGATTATCTTTGGTCATTTTTATTATTTACAAATCGATATTAATATTGTAAATATGAACATGTCAATTGAACTGTCTGTATCTTTAAGGATAATTATATATTTTAATTTTTATTTATAATAACGGCTCAACGGCTTATGGCATGGCCTGGAACTGTAAAAAAAAAAGAAAACATTATCGTACTGACAATTTATCGTCAACCATAGGTAAATTAAAGACGGCTTTACACGGTGCGTAGTATTTGGACATACGCGAACTAGCACTGATGCATTTTAGGAAGTTTCTGAAAACACAGGCTGTTCGTAGCGGTATGATCCGACTCGAATCTGTAACCTCAAAACTGTGCTGCGAGCTTGTGCGCTGTAGTCCGAGCTCATCGGTATATACACAGACTAGCAAGTCTTGTAATAAAATGTCATGTTCCTTGAGCTATACTTGACGATTTGGCGCTAAAATATTTTACAACTTATATACTGTGTTGCATTCGCTTTATAATTATTAATTATATTTTTCTTATTTAGATTTAGCCTCATCTACATACAAATAAAAAATAAAAATCTTGCACAAATTATGACCGCGTGGAATGGTGACAATAATACAAGCATTTCCCCGTTGAATCGCAATTCCGATCCTCTGGACAAAAAATGAACCAGCCCTCCTGCCATCAGTGGGACGATAAGGTTTCTATACTGGAATAGATTCATCGCTTGGAATAAGAGACAAATATTTCGATCGTTTCAGCTCTTAACACTGTTTCACTGATATGAGACGGGCCCGTGTCTCTCACTGGTTTTCAAACACACGAATATTGAAATAAAAACAAACAATACGTCCAGCGGCTGGACTAAGACTCCTCTTAAGTAGAAGATTTGGAGCGTCCGTGCTGCTTCAATTCGGATTGGTACGTGGCGGAATTTCAGAAAAATGTAGTCTTCTTCTCTTTGATTATTAGCCACTCATTCATCACACATTCTACCAATAATCAGTAAAACTAAGTATTGTTGCTATTGAAGAGATATACCAACTTGGTTCCCAAGGTTGGTGATATTGGTGATGTTGGAAGTTTGTCATTTTGTACGGCGCCTTTGGGCGGTGTAAAGAGTAATTACAGATATTTTTGCCGGCTCTGCTTGCTAGAATCTATATTTCGAACAGGCGGTGGCTTTACTTTTAATACAATGCTGTTACGTACAGATTCATATTTTGAATTGATATAAACATTTCGGTGGAGTTTACTTACCACCCGGTTGTCAATTTGCCAATCTCTTTTAAAAAAACCTGCAATCTGGTTTATTATTAAGGTTCATAAGTTCTAACCACTGGGCCATCGCGGCTCATGAATACCTTCACTTAATATTATTAACACGACAACAACAATAATTTGGTCACATCGTGTTGAAGTTTCTCGTGTAACGAATATTGCTTTTAAACATGTTGATAAAAAAAAATTAATCGATTCGAATCGAGATTATATCGGTTGGCTGATCGAGAAAGCTTATAACATTGATGCATATCGATTCGGATTTAACCTCGGGTGTTCCGTATACAAATGGAAAAGATTTTTCACGCACAATATTTTGTCTTTAATATCAATTCAGTATATCTAAGCCATAAATTGACCAGATATCTTGGGAATGTAAGTATATACGAGCATCATCGATTAATTTTTCAGTCAAAAATATTTTCTTCCGTAACGAAGTAGGAATTATATATATGTAATTATATTATTGTTTTTTTTCGAACATTGGTTCGAACTATTGAGTAAGTATATGTTGTAAGCTTGTTACGGTTAAGACAGAGGTCAGGGACAGCGCCCGGCAAGCATTGTTCTGGTGATCTCCCCTTCCCCCTAAAAATTCTAACCTAACCTAACCTAACCGACAGTCCAATACTTGACAATCATCGGCGAGGCCCTAACCAACGCCGTAACTCACCGCAGAACACGATTATAAAATGATAACTGAAATTGTTTTTGTTTTTTATATTTCATATGGGTAGACTGACAATGATGGTAAATATTCCTTCCACAGAAATGGTAGCCTAGATAGGTAGATGCTGTAAGCCTTACTTCCAAATCAAATATCAAATGTGTAAAACTTATGTTTTACACTTTTGGTGATGGAATCCTAAAATATGAAATATTTAAAATTAAATAACTAAAGTATTCAAATTACATTCTAAATTTTTTAATACAATTTTAATTACTACCTTTGCCTGAATGAGAGGTGATGTCATTTTAAGGAAACCTTTTTTAATATCACAGATATAATTAAGCGTGTTAGGTTCTTTTTTAACCGACCTCAAAGAAAGAAGGTTGAGTTTGAGTTTATTCACATTAAATGCAGGTTTTATATTTTCAAAAGTCGGACTAACATTTTAATTTTATTTTATAACTGACATAAATTTGACTTTTTTAATCAACTTAAATTGTTTAAGTAATTGACAAATAAATTCATACAGCTTTGTTAAAAAATATATAAGTAAAGGACTATTATTAAATATTTCATTCATGCAACACAACAGCTCAATTTAAAAAAATACCACATAAAAATTACGGCATAATATATTTTTTCTTAACAACTCTATTAAAAAAAAAGAAAAGTCTGTATAAAATATATAATAAAACACAGCAATAAAATTAATTTTAAATTGCACGAGTAATACAATTTCGTTCGGCGCCATTTTATTTTCCAAGGCGATCGGATTTCGCGCGCTTTATTTTGTTATACATTTATTTTATATTTGTTTTTATATTCAAATTTCAATAATAACAAATTATTGGTAAGAATTTATTGTACATGTCGAATCGTTTCTTTAACAAGCAGATTTATTTTATATAATACACTTTTGTTTAAAAGCGTTCGAGCGATTTCATTCATCGAGGTTATACCTTTTTGGCGCCTTATGTTAAAGAAAACTATTATGTTTAATTTAATATTGTATGCGTTACCGGAATTGTAAATGAATATCGATCATGCTAATTTTCAATAATATACTTAGTTTTTTTTTTTTAGGCACACAAGCGAGCAAATGTGCTACATATTCTTTCAACTGTCAAAGTAGGTACCTCAGAACATAGTCAAACATTATAATATCTCTCACGTCTGTAAGTAGCACTAGCTTAGTTTATCTTTCAAACTTTAACTCACCAATACAAATTTTATTGGTAGAATAAATAATGAGACGATGGTACGCACCCAGACGATCTTAGCCAAAGCCTACCAGTAAAAAAATAACATATACAGTACTGTTTATGTAGTTGTCAAACACGGCTTCGCTCGAATTCTAGGGGTTGGTCATCAGGTGATAGACAGAATGAAACAGACAGATAGTATTATATTCGCATTTATAATATTAGTAAAGATAACCCTATTTACTTGGTGGTAGGCTTTGTGCAAGGCCCGAGCAGGTACCACCCACTCAACATATATTATACCGCTAAGAAGTAATACTTTTAGTAGTAGTACTGTTGTGTTTCGGTTTAAAGGGTGACTGAGTCACTGAAAGGAACAATGGACATAAAAACTTAGTTCCCCATGTGACGCATTGATTTTATCTAAGAATGTCTAGGCAGTGGTGAATACTTACCATCTGGTGGTTCATTTGCCCGTCTGCCATAAAACCATACCGATGCCATAAATAGCTTATTTATAGGAAATATAGTCTTTTCCAATCGTAGAAGAAATAAATATAAACAAATCTTTACGTTTTTTTTTACATTAACAGGCTGTAAATTTCCCACTATGGGCTGGGCTAAGGCCTCCTCTCCCTTTGAGGAAAAGGTTTGGATATTACATATTCCACCATGCTGCTCCAATGCGGGTTGGTGTATACACATGTGGCAGAATTTCGTTGAAATTAGACACATGCAGGTTTCCTCACGATGTTTTCCTTCACCGCCGAACACGAGATGAATTATTAACACAAATAAAGCACATGAAAATTCAGTGGTACTTGCCCGGGTTTGAACCCGTAATCATCGGTTAAGATGCACGCGTTCTAATCACTGGGCCATCTCGGCTCTCTTCGTACGCTATTAACAGTTCTTGATTAATATGTATTTATTTTTAATACAAAAATATTTCACTTAACTACTTATATCCACTTTAATTTTATTTCCAAAATACCAATAAAGTTTCGTGCACGTTCAAAACGGCATTCTTTTGCAAATCCATTACGAAAACCATATATTTTATTCAAGCTCTCGACCAATGATATCGCGTCGATTGTATATCAAATGTCGTGTTTACTTGTCCTTTGTCCTCTTGTGGATGGAATAGACTATATGTATTAGAATTTATGTTGTCCTATATTTCAATAATTGCTCCGCGCTTAAAGTTTCTTCGATCCCGAAGGTCGTAGCGTGATGTAATCTATAGTATTTTAATTATCTTTCTCAATAAAAGGGCTATCTAACACCGATACATCCTTTAAATTTGTGACAAGACATTCTTCAGACTAATAATTTGTACAGATAATAAATATATTTTACAAACAGACAATATTGCAATATTTTACACACACAAACATATATATATAAATATTTGTGTGTGTATAAAATCGCTACAATTACATTGGCATTTGTTATTAACCTTGATTGGTACATTTTGAATTAAGATTGTGTAACATTGAACATTAAAGTAAATCATATCCATTAGTTAAACGTATTTTAATATTATTAATTTACGTAACGATCAGATTTACGCTTCAATCGGCGGAATATAAATCCAATTTTATGTTACATAAGCACTTATTAAGTTATACAATAATTTACTTAAATCACTTCAAGTGAATAAAAGTTTTCTTTTTTAAATAAACTAGGCAAAGGCCCCTTATTCGAACTATGGTATTTGGGCAGTGCTGTGACTAGGGGCTAAAAATTTTAGCAAAATTAATTTCGTGATACTTTTATACACGGCTTATTAACTTGAGCTGCAGGTATATAATAATATTTATATTAATATATTTTAAATAAAAAATAGACAAACAAGTACGACATAGATAAAAATACGCAGTTATAAAAAAAAAAAAAGAGTTGTGTTTACTTATGAGACGCGTTAGAATCTTCTAATCCTTGCACGCAAATACTGAATTGTAATAAAATAATAATAATGTTATCATTAACATATTAACAATAAAATTATAATGTTTATTACGATAAAAACTATTTCTTTTTTTTTCACAACTCCTAAAACAGTCGGGCACAAATTTAAACATTCACAATTTCAATTTGTAATAAAATAAACATTTTAAAATGTGATCCGATGTGAAGTTGTCTATTTCGAGCAAATTGACACTTAATTGTCAGTTTAGCGAGCGACTTCATCGTGTAGTGTTTACGTCACCCTGTGCGCACGTGTCAATAAACATTCAGGACAATAGGTACCTGTCTAAAAATATGTAGAAAACAAAAAAGTATGTTGATTTCATCTTCATTATTTAGCCTCGTACAAACCAACTACATAACAAAAATATTGGACAACAATTTAACAAAACGAATCCGAAGCTCTTGTCATAATTTTATTTTTACCACAGACATTTTTTTTTTTCAACCATATTATGACGTCAAAAAATGAATTATTTATGAAGGAACAATTTCGTTTTGACTTTGCATCACCAAATACTCAAAGCAGAATTATTTATATATATACATATATATATATTTTTTTGACAGATATACCAATAACTATTACTGGCCAGACCTGTGGGTTGAACTCAGGCCCTCGGAATCAGCGTCCGTATATATCTATTAAACACATACACGCTACCAATGCAGGCGGTAAAACTTAGTGCAGGTTGGCTATCCAGTGTAATTTTTTTTAAATTGTTTTTATATAAATTCTCTATTATATATTTACGCCAAACATCAATACTGCCTACTGCTCTATTACAGTTTGAAAGGTGAGTTATTACAGCCACAGGAGATATAACATCATCGAACCTACGAACTTGGCAACGCATTGACGGAGTACTACATAGCATGTGATTTAGGGGGACTAAATTGCTACTAAACACATTACTTTCTAAAATAATTATATATTCTATTAATGAATGAAATTAATTATTAAAAAAAAATTGTATGAACTGACATTGACATTGACGTGTGAGATTTAAATTTGTTTAATTAATTAATCATTGGAGGTTTTAGTATCTATTAACGTAATGATATCTCTTTAAAAAAGGTTTTTCCTTACATAAAATAATACTTATTGATAAGGCTGTACAAGTCCGTCTGAGTAGGAACTCATCATTTATTTTACAGCTGAACACTCAGTATTTTTGTGTTTTAGTAATTCAGGCAAAAGGGATATAACTTTGTTTCCAAGGTTGGTGGCGCATTGGTGATACAGAGAACAGTTAATGTCTTAAAGCGTTAATGTCTACGGCCCAACAACCAACAGCCTTTTATAAAAAAAAAAAAATTGCATTTTATCAAATATTGAGAACATTTGTAATTATTGTAAAACAGATTAATAATACATTATTGAATACAGATTATACCAATCAATTTATAGTCTGTTATCTGCTACTGAATTTAATTAAATAAATGAATATAATTATGATTATGACACAGATCTTAATATTTTTTTAAAAAAAATGTTACCGATAACCGTTAAAGCACTTTTAAACGAAATAATCGTCCCTAAAAATAAATACTGTACTCAAACATCGCTATTAGGTCCGTATTAAGGGAAAGAACTCACGTAATTCACCCGTCTCGCTCTAACTAGTCGCTCATATCATGGATGAAGGGTATTGCCATCCTTGTCACACGTCTTGGCAATTTGCTGGCACGTTGTTAAATTGCAATCAATTGCCATGCGCAAACAGACGCCTATGATATATCCAATTAAGACGCGTTCAAGGAAAACAGAGTACGGGAAATTTTAAATTTGTAAAGTTATTTTACACAAGAGATTTTGAAATTTAATTGAATATTTTTTTATTATGAATTTATTAATTATAATTTATTTCGTTATTAAAAATATATTAATACTTTTTGTTATCATAAATTGTAAACGCTGTTAATAAATATAAAGTAGGTATTCATCAATTCGTATTAACATTTTGTTAATAATAGTGTATGTTTTGTTGCTTGCCTTATGACATTTTTTTATTTTATTGCGAAGGTAACCTGGTTGAAATTTGCTAAACAAAATACACACATCAAAAATAAATTCCATTTTTAAATAGTGTTTTTTTTTTTAATTAAATTAAATATAGTCAATAAAATATAAATCATCGAATACTAAATTAATTCCTACTGATAACTTTAAAGTTATTTCTTTGCCGATAATAAATTATTCTGCTTCAAGAACATCAAGAATATAATTTTCACATACAATAATATTCAAGTTAACCGTAATCTCAGGTAACGTGAAGAAATTTACCGAGTATTAAATCTCTGAACAAACAAGTTGTTCGCGCTTACACACACACTCAACACGCACACGCAGATACACGTAACGATGTAAACATGTAAGTTACACGCACACAAATGCTAACTTAAGGGCAAGTTAACACATGTATAAAGTTTATACTGCATTCTTAACTGATTATTTATCATTTATAATGTTTATTATATTTTTGTAAAGGACTTTTTAATATATTATTTCTATTCAGAAATATATGTATGTAATATATACTGTTAATGTTATTTAATTTTTATTTTAGCTGATTTGATATAACTTCGCATTAACACACACATTTAATCAATACACGCTCACATAGCTTCTAAATAAACCTAGGCGTCTACTGTAGATTTTATACGAACCATCAAACTATGAAAAATACACCCTTAATTGAAAGAAAAAAAAATATTCGCATCAGAAACGTAACACAAAACGTGACACGCATAAAATTTTACTCACATAGAAAAAAATCAAAACATTTAAATAAGATATATGTATATCTATATAATATAAGAAATATAAATAACGGCAGATAATTATTAATTGTTATTTCGTCCTTTGCAAAAAAAAAAAAATTAAAACAAAAAGGCTAATGTAACTCATTCATCATCATTATTTAGTGTAACATACATTCAAATGTAATTTTATTTAATAACATATCTAATTATGGAAATATAATCTTGCAAAAACCTACTCTTATAAAGTTTATTCTCATATTTATTGTGTCATAAATTTACATGATGGGGTAAGGTTACTAGCAATTAAGACATTTTTTAACATAAAAATATTAATAATTAGTTAACTTTACTAATCTTTAAGTTTCATTGTTTAAATTATAAATGCTTATAATTTAAGTGAATACTCTTTAAGCTCGACAATTTTTATCATTGTTAAATCGTAACGTGTATAACATCACTACAATTTAAGTATTTGTATCTCAAAATAAACTTACATGGTATTAACATTTAAAAAAAGAGCTCTTTCAAGTAAGAAATATAATAATAAAATACTTCAATAGCAGATGCAACTTTCTTATCATTGGTTAATAAATTAGCCGTAATTAAAGGGCATTTAATTACTTTCGTTTACTTTAGAGACATTTTCATTGTTTTTAAATGTATGTTCAATATATTTATTTTGTGGTAGTCACTCATCAAGTTTTCTACCGCGAGACAGCAATATGTACCTACTTAGTATTATTGTGTATATAACATCATAGTTCCCAAGGTTGGTGTTGCATTAGTTATGGCCCCATCAGATGGCACCTTTGCCCGTCCACCTACCGATTACATAAAAAAAAACAAGAAAAAAAAATATTTTTTTAAATGTCAGATTTGACAGCCCGCCAATCTACACGAGTATTATAAAGCTGATGTTTGTTTGAACGCGTTCATCACTTGATATATGTACCATTCCAAGTTGAAAAATATATGCGATAGATGGCCTATTTATTGAGAAAGATTTTAGACACAATAACATATTATGAGCCATGGGGGGTAGAGCAGTAACATTTAATAAGGGTGAAGGGTTAATTATAATTAAAATATATTTATTAAGAGAGTAGGTCCTAGATAATTGTTATAAGTTTAAAATTATCTATATATAAAAATAACTCAGACAGACTGAGTTATTTTAAATGCAAAAATAACTCTGTCTGTCTGTCTGTATGTCCGTTGGTCTGTAACGCTATCACGGCCACAACACTTAACCGAATTTGATGAAAATTTTTGACTGGAATGGCTTTTTATACCTAACACCTGATGACCAAACTACTAAAATGCGAGCGAAGCCGCGGTCGATCACTAATATAACAAAAAATTTATACAAAGTTTATATATTTACTTTCTATGCGTTCCTAAAATATTCATTCTATTGTGATGAAACTTGGGTGATGTTTACTCCGAACGCCTTGTTTACAACTAACACGAAACCAACATCTAAAACGCAAGAAAAGCCGCGGTAAAAGAAAAATAAGATAAGCTATATATAAATGAATACTGTTGTATTCGTTAAGTCTCCAATGCGTGACTGCTTTCACTCGTAACAACTCCACTCGTAACTCGATATTGCAGTTACGGGCATTAGAGCAGATTAGCGCCATTGCTCCGCCGATTTATCGCTTTCCAACAACACCGTGTTTGTACACTGTGTATCAATTTGTTCACCAAATCGTTCTGGAGATTATAGAGTTGGATGTGTGTGCGATTCCAAATTCGAAAGTTTCGCCTGAACAACAGCGATATTATTGAACTGTTAGAAATTGACATAAAAATATTATATATATGCAGTTATAAATTTCTGATACAACAACAGCAAATTGATTTTCTATAACAATCGTTTTAAATATATAAACAAAATAATGCATTCGTTTAGAAACAGTCCTAGCAATAAATATAACAAAATTGTTCACGATTGAAAATGAACAGGCGACTAAATTAAAAAAAAAAAAACAATTCTACACATTTTACGTCTTTTTTTTTAGACATAGATATTTAAGCTGCAGGTAATCTTTTTTACTAAAAAAGAAAAATACTTTTTTTTAATGTGTTGCAGGCAAAGACTCAAATTGAAATGAGATAAATCTATATTGACTCTAAATTAATATAACTTGATCTGAGTTATGTCTGTTCTAATGACACCAGCACTTACCATTTAAACTGTAACATATATAAAATAACAGTGTATCCCAGAGCTGGGCGAAGGTCTCCTCTCATTTTGATGAGGTGGTTTTAGCTGGATACACGTGTCACAAATTTTCAAGTTTCCTATGATTAAGACAGGGCTCGAACCCACTATCACTGATTAAAATTAACCACTGTGTCATCTCAGCACAAATAAAAATATAGCACAATGAAAAAGACATTTTTTTATAAAGACCAAATCCCAAATAGCGTCAAAGCGAACCGCTGTAACTAATCTAATGTTATTAACATCTTCAGTTAACTTAAATACGGCTTAAGATTTGAAACTAACTAAATAGGGATTAAATTTACATAATATAGAATTATATAATGAATTGGAATCCATTTTAAAAGACCGTTAAGCTTCCAACAAATAATTACTAAACTATAGGTGAAATAAAATTGTATGTCAACTGTATATCTCAACACAGGGAATAATTTGAAGAATAATGCTTTGATTATTTATACCTACGTCTAGATGCTGTTTAAGCTGAGAATGCGTCGAAAAAAATATTAGTAAACTGTTGGCCACTAAGTACACGGACCTTCGTTTGTTTCGTGGTAGGGTTTTGTGCAAGTAGTTTGTGTAGGTATGACTCATCATGTATTCTACCGGCAAACAGCAACAATTAATATTGTTGTTCTAATTTGAAGGCTTAGTGAGTGCAACAGGCACAAGGGACACATAACAAATTATAACATCTTAGTTTCCAAGGTTAGAGACGCTTTGGTGATATAAGGAATGATTAATATTTCTTATAGTTCTAAAGTATATGGATCGTCCTATCCATATAATCAGCAAAATACCATCACGTAGTGCGTTTAATAAACTCTACAAAAAAAAATATTAAAACATGGTTTTTTTTTATTTATTTAAAAAAAAGTATATTTTAAGAAGTGTCTGACCACTTGTCTTCGACCCCTGAGAATGACATGAGTTGTTAAGAATAACAAATTTAATAATCATAATATTGAAATTGATTTTAAGATTGAAGTTAGAAACAATTTATAACGAAAAATTCAAAGTCATTCGATTAGGTAGGTAATCGAAAACTATTACTAAATAGAAATAAATAACATCATAACGAATTTTCTCCAATCATCCATCAAGTTAAATAGAGTTTTAATCAGATCGTTCTATTATAAGGAGAATTATATGAAGCACGCGAAGCCATTTTGTCTATAATTTTGTCGTAATTTCCTTTAAGTATTTTCAAATTAAGAATCCCATGTTTGTACTCAGTTTTTTTTTTTAAACTGTATCATTAAATATAAATGCTGATAACGGAAATATATTATACTTATAAAATATTTTATACTGTCTGACTATAAAAAGTATCAAGTAAGCTAAAATTAGCGTTATAGTTTTATTTTATTAGGTAAATTAATCGCTAAGTTGACATTTTTGGAAAATTTTCCCTTCAAGGAGGAAATTCAGATGTAACTTTGTTTAAATTATATATATTGTAAAACCTATGTGCTCTGGTTTAACGGGTCAGTGAGCCAGTGTATCGCAAGCGCAAGGAACAAAGTATCTTAGATCATACTTAGCGGTTCATTGCCATTTTTACCATAAGGAAAGATTGGAGCCTAGTTAGGTAATACGACGACAAAAAACAATTTAGATATATTAGAATTAAATACCATTTTGAAATCGTATGTAAAGGATTTCAACGTAAAACAGTCGTCTGCCAGGGCCTCATATTCCGTGCCGTAGAACCCCAAAAAGGGATCAGACGACCCTGGCGGTATTAACAAAGTACGCACTGACTTAGGTCTAACTGAACTCCTATCGCTGGTTCTTCTATTTCCTTTTCCGAACAGATACTTTAATACTTTGACTAGCAATAAGTAATATACTACTATATTGAAAAAAGGAATTTAATATGAAAATATATATATGTGATTAGAGATGATCTCATATGTAACAGTATGATGTCACATAATTTGTAAGTTATAACTTGAATAGTGTCATACTTTTCTAACAAAATTTTTACTTACTTGAAATTAGGTACACTTACTTGAAACTGGGTACTACAAAATTAATCCCTACTTATAAGTAATCCCTTTAAGTAATGTTAATATTATTATAAAATATATGTTTATTTGTTTACCCCCCTAAATCACTTATATATATTTTGCTGTCTCAATTATCGTCTCATCTTGTAATTATATTATTAAATTATTATACCTACAAATATATGAAGTTCACGCTTTACATGTAAACAGTCTAAGTTTAAAGAGTAAACTCCTCATATTTTAATATAGATGTTTATATTCTTTAATTTTATTTAGTTTTTTTTATTAATGATGATTTTAAACAACATTACCAGCAAAGAGGTTTTAACTAAAAACTTGCATAAATTCACAATAATATTAAACATATTTTACATATAGATAAAGGTATAATTAATAACATTGCATTAACAGATTATAAATACAAGATATATTAAGCTAATAAACGTAATTTCATCGTATTATTCATATAAAACTAATCATAAACATTATATTATCTTGGTAGTTATGACGAATGGTTGAACGAAGGGCGGGGCGGGGTATTAGAAATAGAATGAGCTTTTAAACACCCACTTTGCCCATCAACAGAGCTGGCCGCTAAGCGGAATAAAGCGGTGTACGTTTCCATAATAACTATAAAGTATTTTTAGTTTTTTTTTTTTAATCTATCAAAGGAGAAAGTACAAAAATGACACTTGAATTTAAGTAACCTTAATATAAGAACTATTAACATTAAGTCCTTAAATACAAATATGAATTAAAAATAATTACCAAATAAATTATGACCTCGGGGTATGGTGGCAAGAATGCTTTCATCGTTGAATCACAAAAAATCTTTGTTCATAGACACTAGGTATTACAATAAGAATAGATAACTATAGGATCTTAGATATACATTATTAACCTTAAATTATACAATGATGAATTAATTTTTAATATAATAATCAGATTTCAGTAGATTTAAACACAGCCATCACAATTTGTAAGTGTTCGCAATCACAAGGATTCCCTTATTTGATTGGACGATTGGTTTCTGATCCTGTAATATCTCTAACAATCAATTTTGATTAATATAACAGATTAAAATTAAAATATTATTTTGATAAGGATCAAAACTTTTAATAAAAAAATATCAAGTATTTTTTATATGTTTAAACATAAGAATTATTGCTGCGATAAATAAAATTTATATGACTAAGGTACTTCAGACGTTTTGGAAATTAACAAATCTTTTTATCTCGTAATATCTACAAAACGTATTATGATAGCGTTGGTAATGAATAAAGAAAAAACCTACATTTGTAAATAATAGCAATGCCACACAAGGGTGTGCAGAGCGGCAGCGAAGAGGGAACACGACTGTATGAGAATCTCAGAGGTCTTACTCATAAGTCGTATCAATAGATGGTTTACATCAAAGCTAAAAGATCATAATGATGATATCGATGTGATGATGATAAATTTCTTGCCGACTCATTTTGGATAATAGTAATAAGGTTAGAACTGACAGAGACATAATTTATCTATTAAATCAATAATATATCAGAGATAAACACAAAAAACTTCTGATGTAAAAGTGCTCAGAAAATTTTATTAATTTACACCAATTTATTTTCAATCAAGTAATTAAAAAAAAAAAGAAATATTAGTGGCTGTATTGTTTTTAACCTTTGCCTTTTCTAAGATATTGTCAAAACGATTTTTTTATCGTTGTATAGCGAAAACCTGCAACTCCCGTTTAGGCGTACCCCATTTATATAAATATAATTATGTTCCTGCCCATTACGTGGATACGATTTGTGCTCGATAGCTCCTTATTAAATGTTAATTTATTAGAAAATGAACGCATCCCTTACCCCGGGGTCTGGAAACATCTGACAGATGTTCTTGTGGTTAAAACAAAAGATATATTTAGGACTCGACTACGATTCAAACAAGAGTGATATTTCAACCTGTTAATAGGCAATGGTATCCCCTTATTATCTCTGTGAAGTCTAAGACCGAAAAACATCGTTAGAATAAAAAAAAATGTTTTAACTTGATTTACTTCTAGAGGGCATGTGACAGATAAATCTTGCCATTGCCTCTCACAAAAGAAGGTGTATATCTTCTATGTTCAAGCATCGATTGGAATTAAATTAAATGTAGATCTATGTAAGAAGAAACACGAAACCAACTGTAGAACACGACCGTGATATTCGACATTGACTATAAAAACTATAAAATGTATAAGATATAAGTATCAAAATGGCGTATTAACGTATGTCGGTTGTGAAAATTTCACGTAAGTGAATTTTAACGGAATCGCACTGTTTTGTTACTATAGAAAATTTGTCTTAATCTGGTTCTTCTTGCAGGTTCTTAGTAGGATCTGCTTTCCGAATCGGTGGTAGCTTTAAATTTAATTCAACACTGTATATCCACATGACGTTTCAAAAGTGCTTTTACGAGCCCACTTGAATAAAGAATGTTTTAATTTTCTATCCATCTTTGTAATGATATATTTAAAAAAATATATCATTGCATACAAATATATAATATAGAAAATGGCGGCGCTACATTGTAACACCTGTTGCGTCAATAGTTTTTGTGGCCCAAAACATTTTTGGTATGTTTTTTTGTTCCAATTCAACTATTAACTTGCGTTCTGCACCTTTAACTCTCGTTTACATTCCAACTACTTAATCGTGGCTATTATGTTTAAACTGTTTAAGAGGTAATACATTAAAAAAAAAAACTCATCAAAAAGCAATTTTAGAAAATAATACCAAACGCTGGATAGTTATTTTATTTGTCTATCACGAAAATAGATAATTTGTTCCTGAGTAATTTTGGGCTCGACGGTCTTTTTAAGGGTAACTAGTCAATAACGGGAAATAACATGGTGATCAGTCTATTCCAATCGAAGACGGTACGTAGACAAATCTTTGTTTTACGTATTCCATGCGTTTTGCTAATAACTCAGCTATATTGTTCATGTTCTTTATACATATTTATTTATAATACAACACGATTTAACTAAGTACTTATATCAATTTTAATTTGAAATTCCAAATACAGTCTCGTCGACGTTCAAAACGTCATATTTTCACAAATTCATAATGAATGTCATAGATAATTTAAGCTCTCGACCAATGATATCGTTTCAGTTCAATGTCAAATGTTGTTTATCTGGCTTTTATCCTCTTGTGTTCCGAATAGACTATATTATATGCACACACAAATGCACTCATTATTCCATACGGTCTACACGCCCGATGAAAATTACAGCCCAAAACCAACAGTTAACTAGAAACACTAACAACAGCTAACTGATTTCGATAAAAATACGCCCAATTTTTTTTTATATGTTGGCAGAATGGCTTTTATCCACCGCCTTAAGAACCATGCGATTATGACCCTTATGCCTACAACCATACTGGCTCACCTAGTTAATCACTCAACAATACTATTACAACAAAGTATTACTATTTGGCGGTATAATATGATAATTGGATACAGTAAATGTTGTTGTATAATGTATTAAATACTACTATTATTTAGCAACTTGTAGCTATATAGAATTCTTTTTTGTGTCTGTTTTTATCTAAGCCTAAATATGACCACGACTGTACAAAAGTATGTACTAGGAAATAGAAAAATAAAAAATTACGTTACTATTAAGTAGTAACTAAATTAATAGCTTCTACAAATCAAAATCCAGGAAACATCTTAATTAGGAGTCATATTTTTAAAAGATTACAACATTACAGATTACAACAATAATCTTTTATACATATGTCACTATTTTATTTTAAAAAAAATCTTCTACAGAACAGTATAAGGAAATACATACTTAATAAATGTGATTTTTTTTAATCAAAAATCGATAAATCTTGATAATCGCTGTGATTAATATTAATTTGGTAATTTCGGTAGATTAGAAGCTATTTAACAAAACATTTATTAGTCTTACAGAAATTTAAATAACATTTTTAAACGTACAATGCTTAATCAGTGGTCGTTGACATGTTTGACACATGTCAAAGTTTGGCGCGCTTTGAAATTAATACTTACTAACACATTATTAATAGCATGGAGAAGAAAATAAGTATCATATTGATTTTTCATAATCAACTGAATGTAGAATCCTATCTATAATTATACAAAATTGATATATTTTTATTAATATGTATAAGTTTTTTTTTTGCTACAATGATATTGAAGATTTGCATTAAACAGGAAATAAAACCTATCAATCAAAAAATCCTTTGCAATTAGCAATACAAAGCCATATTTAAAAAAAAAAAACTCCAATTCACAGATTAATAATATAAATAAAGGCCACTAGCTGGCTGCAGGGTATTATACATTTGCCTTTTCAAAAGTATCCAATAATACTAAATATTGCTGATTGGCATCATAATATTTAATAAGTACTTTACACTACTTTTCACTTAGACCTAAAAGATAGATACATCTTTGACTGCAAGATATACCATAAGTAGTAGAAATATTAATTTTATGTTTAATACTCACAAGTAAAGTCACAACTTAGAAAAAGAATGCGACTTTGCGTTCGCGATAGGGGAAGTCACTTCGAGCAAGAACTAGGCTAAATTACAAAATATCTTAATTGTAACTTAACTAATGAACTGTTTATGTATCTAAATTTTATTTTAAATTTGTATTAAGTAAGTAAATAAGTAAGTTTTTTTACATTGGTTATTATTTTAAATCAATTTTGTGGGAATTTTAAAGAGCGACCTTTAGAACGAATTCGGTCATGTACGAATTTCCACCAGCGTCCTTTCTGATCATTTTATTTCGGTTGCTTTGAAATAAATTCCTGGTTTTTATACATTTTCGGAAAGCTAAGTAAACGATTATGTTTTTAAAATAATCTCAGAACATGTTTCATAATGATTTTTTTGTTTTTTAGGCATATTTGATGGAAAAAAATAAAATAAATATTGAAATAATATCGTTTTCCGTCTCGCATTTTTAAATTTGGACCGATAATTATTGTTTAAATATTGAAAAATATCCAGTGTTTAATCATTTTTATAAATCAGAAGAAAAAATTAGATTTTAATTGATATTTTTTTTTAAATAAATTTTTGAAGTTGCATATTTGACTTATTTTGAAAAAATCTAAAAAACGCGATAACTCAAAAATGGTTCACTTTTGCATGGGGGTTCAAATTATTGCAAATAGTCACCCCTATCACCTCCTAACAGGAATACCTCGAATTACCAATAACCCTGTATATAATATATACATAATATGTATGTATGAGTATTATATTAAAGAATAGACGAAGATATCAAATTTAAAACCGGAAAAAAACAAGAATTTTTCTTTTTGTTTGTTCTTTAATCTTAAAGTTGTATTTAGACCCTAATTGTGAAGCCGTGACGGGAAGCTACAAATAAATAAATTAAAAAATATATATATTTAAACGGAAACACATCTCGAGTTAAATTACAATTCAAATAAAAAAAGTATGAAATAAATTAAGACATTTATCAAAATAAGCCTTTTGTTAAGATTTCAAAATGATAATCACTAACAGATATGGAAACTAATTTGAGCACACAATTCCCCTTAACTGCCTGTGAAGCGCAAACGAATGTCGACGGTCTGAGATTCAATGATAAAACACAATACAAACAAACATATATATTACATCTCCAAAACGACCCAAAACATATCTACACGAACCCTATTATTAACTAAATAAAGGTTATTTTGTATTACATGGAATACGCCATTTTGTTTTATCGGCGACACAATTAAGTCGGCGGTCATATTCTCTATTTATACACCATAATTTGATTATATTTATCTAGATGGAGCTGTCAATCGCTATTAGATGCATTTTGACAGCTATGGAAGGCTCGTTTGAATTTCGAACGGTTTCGAGTAACTAAAAAAAAAACTTCGTCTTATATTGTTAAGATGCGGCTTTATCGAATAACATATTTTTTAAATGTTTAAATAATACCTGTTGTACCTTTGACAGTTTGTTTTTTTTTTTAGATTAATAGATTGTCCACAGATTTTTAAATTCATTAAACAGTTAAATAGTTGCTTTTTTATATTCATATATTTGACAAGTCGTAATGTAATAATACCATACTTTATAAACTATTACTAAAATGTACAACAGGTTACTCTATAGTAATATGTATCCATTTTATTTTTTAATTTAATTCGTTTATTAAATATTTATTACACGCAAAAAATTTACTTGCATAAAAATAAAAGATAATTATTTATTCATACTAACACTTTTAAGAGATACCTATATTTGTTCGTTTGTGTGTAGGGATTAGCTCCGGAAATAATGATCCAATTCTAAAAATCTATTCACTAATAAAAAACCTGATTATTCCTGACTCCCACTGAGTATAAATGATAATTATATCATATAATTTGCTTTATTAATAAATCGCACCCGTTCAAAGCCGGCGCGCGTGACTTGTATTTAACGCAATCGTTTTATCATTTTACAGAAAACATAATATTAAAACAATTTTAAAATAAAAATGGGCGATCCAATTTGACAATTTCATGAGATTTCATTTCATAATTTGATATTTTTTATAACTAAGATCTTCATTTGAGTGAAACTGATGTGAGGTACGAGGTAGAGAGGAAAAGGAGCTGAAATACCTCGGTGGATAAAACGTGGATCTAGGAGATGGGATCAAATCCCGACATGTATCATTGACTGTTCATGGTATTCGTTCTCAGCGATGAAGGCAAACATCTTGAAGAAACCGACTCATGGGCTAGTGACCAAACTTCAAGCTTTATTTTTATGGGGAATAGACTTTGGACCAGCATTGGGCAACTTAAAGGCTGTTATAAAAGAAGAAAAATACATTGCTGTTATGATTCTTATTTTAAGTGACATTAATTAGATATGAGAATTGAATTTCGAATTTAAATGCAACTTTTATATGTAACTATGAGTAAGCTTCTGACGTAGCAATATGCTTCCATTTCTGTACTGAGTTCATTGACTATTAATCAATGCAAAATATGCATGTTAATGAGATTTCATGCAAATAGACAGATTGATTGAAAGTACATAATAAAAAGACGCAGAGACAGGACTCGTGAAGTATTTAAAATAATAAATACAATTAAAGTCAATTCAAATTAGCATTAAGGATGGATAAACGAAAAGATGAATAAAATATCTTGTTCATTCTCAAACACCAAACGTTCCGCTTCGTGCTCAACTGAAAAGATCAATTAAACAGACAACAGATTATATATAATACATTTAAAACAGTTTAAAACTCTTTCGGCGTTAAAAGAACTTGAAAACGTCTACTAATCCGCCATCTTTATATAGATTCAAACGATTACAGATTATAAATGGCAAAGGAAAAAATTATACTTTTTAATCCTGAACGAAAAAAAATTCAAGCCAATTTCTCGAAACTTATCTTATATTTGTTTGTGAAATCTTCTAATGTCATTAAACACGCCACCCGCGTCGTTTCGTGGAAATTTCACTGGCTGCGGCTTGGAATCGAATCCACTACCTGTGGTAATCCCTTTACCTATTTGACTTTTCTCGCCTTACTGAACGCGGCACTTGATTTTTTTTTAATTTCTATTTTTAATTTCTAACAGTGTCGGCATTAGTAACCGCATTTTTTTTTAAATATGCCACTTTAACACTTGAAATAAAATTGTATTACACACTTGAAAAAAAATTGTCCTACCCGATTTCGATATGGCGGCTATTTTGAAGGGAGACTAGGCAACTACGAAAAACATACAGTTTACAAGTGTGTGTGCAAACATGGTACATTTATAATTCGATGGAACTGCACACAACTGGAAATATTCTGTGCGCATAAACAAAATCTTTACGTGTTTTCCGCGGCACGAAAATATCCACACTTTCAGACTTCGGGCTGTTGTTAAGTTTTTTTCGATAAAAACTAGTACCTTTCTTTGCTGGATGCACCTGGATTTGCGAAAAAATGGATTTTGAAAGTAAAATTAAAGTGGAAATACGTGGTTAAGTGTAAAAATGTTGCATTATAAACAAACATATATTAATCATAAGCTCTTAGTAGTGCACAATATAGCTGAATTATTAGCAATACGCATAAAATACTTAAATCTATGGTTTGTTTATCTTTTTTCCTACTTCGATCGATTGGAATGGGCTATATTTATATATACTATAGCTATACCTACATAAGTTTTCTCGATGTTTTTCTTAATTTATTATGTATATCTACGACGGTAGACGGACAAACGGGCCACCTGATAAATATTGATTATTTCTTCGTTAATGCGCCAAAAACCTTGGGAGCCAAGATGTTCCTTGTGTTAGCAGTTACACTGGCTCACACAAATTTCAAACAGACAGTAATTCTATTACTAGATTATTTGGTGAGTGGCCTCTACCCAAATGGGCTTGCTCTGCTTAGCACGAGAATTCACTACCGAGTTTAAGCCCGTAAACTTCAGTGAAGAGACACGTATCTACCCACAGGATCAACCGCCATTTTAATCAACCAAGACATTATAGGAGTCTCAGAATGTGAAAGAATAGTCACGGACAGTACTTGTGTGATATAAAGATCTAATAAAAAAAACAGCTACTTAACATTTTATGAGGCCATTCCGTTAGTTATATGTGACAAGTGCTTAGGTATTAAACTGTATGAGACATACATACAGCAGTATATTTTACGACGTCTGTTTGTTTATAGCTCGTTAGAATAAAATAGTTCTTTTGTAAATGGCTTAAGAAAGCGTTATGGTAACTTTTCGTCCATACACATTGTCAATACAGTTATTCTAAACATGTCACTCCGAAAATCCGACTCCATTTTGACAGGCATGGATCATGATCATTATAATAAAAGATTAAAAAAAAAAAACAACGTAGCCTTTATTAGTCGCCTAAATTTCCTAATTACCTAGTTTCCCTAACGTCGTCAAATTACACAATTATATATATTTTTATAAGGTAATTTAATTTTAATATGAATATAAATCAATAAATATAAATAATAATAAAGTCCCGGCTTAGTACGGATCAAATAAAAATGTTATTTACTTCCGGATCGCGGCGTCACCGACCACTCAGGGTTTATACTAAACCATCTAAAATTACTCAAATTCCAAGAGGAGTTTAATTGTATACACACTTATTTATAATGGTATTTGACTAAATTTTATCTATGTTATTAATACGTATTTGGGTAATGTTATATATGTTCTTACGGTACGAAAAATATTGGGCAAAGGCATCCTCTATGTCTGCCCTGCTTTTAAATAGATCGTCTTCCGCGTGTTTACCTATTCACAGTCGAAGATAAAAACTAATTACGGTAACATATCCTGATGCGAAAACAGTCATAAAATACAATTGTATATTTGAATTAACGACCAAACTCTATTTAAATTTAATATTTTATAAATAGGAAGTTTATTTGATTTAATTTATCTATCGAAGCGTTTTCTGTAATGAGAATAAATTCGAAATTCACGTGATCGTGACATTTCAGAAAGTGACATGCGATTGCTTCGTATAAATTGACATTTGAAGCAGACAGACTACTAAATACCGTGTAAGTCGGTTTTTAACGTTTCGGTTAGATTATGAGAATGAGATAAGAAAAAGTGCATTTGTGTTATGCACACACATATTAGAACACACACTATATCCTGTTCAAGTTAGCTTGATCTTTTTGACAGACAGGCTAGTGATGAGAAACAGAAAATATAACATATATAACAGTCGATGGAACGATGGAATGCGTATTTCAAATTAGAATTCAATAGTTTTTTAACTTATTTTTCTAAAAAGAGTTATACCAGCTAAATAGACCCTAACCAAAAGGACCCCCGTTCGTAAAAATAACTTAACAATGATCTTTAATAGGGATTTTTGTAATCGATATTTGTAGTAGTTACTGATAGATTAATATCGGAAATGCAAACACCAAAGAGATGAGAAAAGATTTTTAATCCGTATGTTAACATATTCGAGAACGTTCCAGAAGCAAGTGAGTGATGTCAATTCTTAAAACTATACAGCTAAGGAACATTCTTTAAGACCCAATAATTAAGCATTTATAGAGTAAGATACAATAGACATTATGTGAGACCCAATTCATAATTATTTTCCTTATGACATTGTGTTTATAAAGACAGCTCTAATAGTTACTGCCTGATATTCGCGTCCCTACCGTCCGACCGATGTAACATTGTACTAGTGTCTATTATTTTCAGTGTTTCAATTTAAATTTTACTTTGAAGCAATAATATATAATAGAAAAAGTCTTAAAATTTTCGGATAACGCTTGAATCTTTAGGAACTTTTGTATTATATGTATTTTTTTTAAATATTTTTACAATTTTTCATTAAATTAAGAAAATAATATGTTCGTCATTGCAAAGTCAAGTATATCAGAAAAATTTACATATGTCAAAAAGATCAAGCTATCTTGTACAGGGTATAATGAGCTGTATTATGTCTTAAACAGATGTCTAGTATTAATCTAGTTTTCCTTAAACGCCCGCATGACCTAACTATGTAAAAAAATAGATTTAAATGATGTATCAATGTATTGTTGCGCATTCTTTGCTAGAACAAATGACAGTTATTAAAGTTGACTGGAATTCAAATGATGACGTCATCGAAACGTTCAATACTTCCTCGGTATCATTTTTATTATTTGCACATGCCTTTTATGTTACGTATATAATAATAATACTAGTTATTGTCTAAGGTTTCGTCCGTATTGAGTATTAACTACAGTATTCATGTATATTGAAGGTGATACAGTACCGCTTCTAGTGTCTATATTATATCATTTATTGTGTATATCCGTGTAGAAATATATTTATTACGGAGCTTTAATTTTTTTTTTATTCATATGCCTACTTCTGGCATATGCAAGAACTGATGGCAAGTACCTTGGATGGATAACACCGCCCGTAAACAACAACAAAAAATCAAATCAAAATATACTTTATGAAGTAGACTTTTACAAGCACTTTTGAATCATCATTTTACAAAACTATATTAAGTGAAGTTACCACTGGTTCGGAATATAGATCCTATAAAGAAGGACCGGCATGAAACTCAATAGTTACTCTTTCCAACATGTAAACTACAAAGTTATGTTAGTTAAATACAATTATATAAATATATAATATATCCAGCCTGAAAGTCAACAAGTATTACCTCCACGCCTTTTTATCATTTACATAATCTTGTTGAATATGCTTTATTTATTCAAATCAAAATACAACAATATAAAGTATCACCTACAACCAAACGGGCTTGCAAAGCCGTAAACCATCAAACTGTAGTGAAATTGTCTATGTCCAAGTCATCATTGTCTTTGATTAGTGTATATTATATTAGACAAGAGAAGGATATATACCGAATAAGTTATATTTCAATAATCTATACTAATATTATAAATTCGAAAGTAACTCTGTTGTCTGTTGTTCTCTCGCGAAACCACTAAACCGAATTTTAAATATAAAGCTTTAAATCCAAGGAATGATATAGGCTACTTTTTAGGCCTAACACTTGACGACTACCCCGTTAAAAGTGATGGAAGTCGCGGACAAAAATAGTTGTTTATATATTGTAATTAGTATTAAAAGAATACCTATATCTTATTAGTTGTACGAACAACACCTAGTGGCTGTAGGTTTACTTGCTCATAAGTCGGCGTACATCTTAACCGATGATGCGAGAACCACTGAATTTTCATGTGTGCTAGCGATTAGCCCTACGACCCAATATGGTGTTATGTCAATGAATTATATCATCAATAATATCACATTATTATTGTAATTAATTGATCAATAATTTGTACAGCTTTAATTAATATTATTTTATATGGAATAACATTTAATAATGGCTTGTAACACTATTTCTTATTTTAAAAATGATCGAGCTGTCATAAGGAAAACAATTGGATGATTGTGAGGCATTGTAAAGAAATATAGAGAGATTGGAGCATCATTGTAAAACATAATTTTATTTTGCCATCGCGAACTACTGAAATTACATGTGCTTAATTTGTTTTTATAATTCATCTCGTGCTCGGCATTGAAGGAAAACATCGTGAGGGAACCTGCATGTGTCTAATTTCAACGAAATTCTGCCACATGTGTATCCACCGACCCGCATGGGAACAGCGTGGTGGAATATGCTCCTAACCTTCTCCTCAAAAGAGGCCTTAACCCAGCAGTGGGAAATTACAGGCAGTACATGCAAGATGATTACCAAATTGAACACCCAATTGTAGTCATTCTAGTAGACATCCTATTTGATACGCGAAAATTACTTTGTTTAGCATATACCAGTAAGATATATGTTTATATAATATGTATTAAGTATAAGTACCTATTTGTATGTAAGTTTATAATACCCAGATTGCGTTTTTAAAAGTCTCTCTCTGATTGAGTTGTCTAGAAGAGATGACTATATATAATTTTATGCTATCCTTAGATTTTTGTATATCATGTTTGTGATGTACAATAGAGTATAACTTCATGAAATTATGCAATTGCACTTGAATAGAGTTTATTTTATTTTCATCATCGGCTTACTTAAACTATTATACAATAAATAATAAAATTCCATTGAAATAGATCCACAACCTGCAATCGTCGGTGTCATAAGAGCTAGATGATTTTGAAAATTAAGCGCTTAAGCGCTGCAATTACCCATTCCAAAGCACATAAAAAAACTTAAACAAAGTTTCTAAAGAACAAGGATCTCTCAGCCCGAATTGGCATTAAGCGAATTCGTCAATAAAATTGTGTTAAGATGCTCGGCACGTGGATATCGGTATGCAAGCGGTGCATGCGATCACGCGTGACGTCATCGTGTTGTGTGGTCGATTACCTAGGCCTAATAATAGACATTACGCCACATTCGAGACTATCTAGCTAGGTAGTCGTGGATTAGTAGTAAGGTTTTTTAAGTGTGACTTTTAATACAACTTTAATGTTTTTTTTTTTTTTTTAAGTTACAGACGTATGCCTTTGCCTTAGGTTACATTTTTTTTAATGTCTTATACCACAGACAATATGTGCGCATTGCCTTGGGTTATATTTTTTCCTAAATTTACTTAATTTCTAACCATGCACATCGTCGACTTATACAATTTAAAAGGCACGTTTTACAATTATAGAACAAGGAAATCGACAGACGGATCAAAATAAAGACCCATTAATAATAATAATTTGTCTCATTTGGACATAGACAATTGACAACTGTCGCATGTCTCATAAGGCTATAGGCTATTCCGATCACAGAAGAGATAAACAAACTTCATTTATACATATTTTGCGATTTGCTAAAAGCTCGGCTTTGTTATGGTTCTCGATTTTATTATATTTATACTACAAGGCTATTCCAATTAACTACTAACAACAACGTCGTTTAAAGAAGTACTTTAACGAAATATAGAACGTAATTTAAAGAAATATCAGTACCGAGGCGCAGTATCCGAAGCCGAATGATAGAATCCTTGAACGAAGTACATTTAAATGATGATTTATTTAATTTTCATATTTATGTATGTTTAGTCAGATTTTGACTTTTGATTCTTTACTAATGTGCGGCAATATAGTGTTGCAAATGTCCAAGGGTCATGGTACTCATATTCCACCAGCGGAACCGATTCGTTTAACAGTAGTACTTATATAAAATAACCTAATTTCAACTCCGTTCTCCTTAATTTCTATTAAGGTATTACATTAGGTAATTTATATTATAATCATTCAAATAATAACAGCTTCTAAATCTCCCATTGCTGGGCTAAGGCCTCCTCTCCTATAAGCAGAAGCTTTGATTTTTCCACCATGCTGCAAAAATACTCTTTGGTGCGTACACTTGTGTGCCGGATTTTCGTACAAAACATCCAGATATCCAACCGATTCCTTCAAAACCGAGCACGAGATAAATTCTAAGTACAAATAAATAGGAACATGAAAATTTAATGTCCTAACATTACAAATCATTAGTTTAACTTAACAAAAATACAAATTGCATTTCACAAATTTCACAAACGCTACTAAGAAATCATTTTGAACGTATAACTAAAACGAACTACTGAACTTAGGTAAATAAAACTTGTACCAGGATATGCTACACGTTTCGGAATAGGGTTTAGTGAGTAATGTTACTTATACGCGTTGATGAACTTCGCAATTTCATCGGCTTTTAATTTAGACAATTGTCGTGCCGAGCGTGATTTTTACGTTCTATTTTCAAAATAATAAAACAACAATGTAAATGAGTAAAAACATATATTTTTATATCACTCGTCGTTTTATTGACTACTCATACATTACTGGGTACAGTCACATAGAGAAGTGTTAGGAGAATATACACACATACACTTAAAATAATACCGAAACTAACACACATATTTACACTTAAATAATTAAATAGTAATTTACAATTTATAATATTAATATATTATGTTATATTTACAACCTTCCCTTCATATGGCATGAATTTCCAAGGATAAAGGAACAATTTATCATACTGGGTTTATATAATAAACGTATACGATTGATTGATTTGTATCATACGATACGCTAATCATGCTAAAAATAATACTATTTTCAAAATAAATTAAACACTTCGTTGTAACAATCTTTGATGAGAGTTTTTTTTTTTATTTAGCAAAGGTGTTAAGAGAAATGATCTTAGATTATAAAGCGCTTTAATAATATTATTAAAACGCGACAATCATATTTTTACCAGTATGATATTTTTAATACTCTCAAATTAAGTCATTTAATTTAAGTACACAAATTTATTATAATAAATAATGTATATTTACATATTCTTTTTATATTCACACGATCAATGGAAAAGCGACTGAATGAGAAAAACGAAAATACTGTAACTTAATTGATATGTAAGCACATCTTACATCTTATTAAAAAAAAACAATGAAATTAAAAAAAAATCTTATTCGACAATAAAAGAAAGTTTTAAGTATTTTTTTGACATCTGTATTGAATTGCATGTGAAAAAAGAAAACGAATATTTAAAAATAGTAAAGTTTAAAAAAAAAAAATTGGATTAATGTTGGGTTAAGTACGAGATTTTATCTAAATTTCCTTTATTATTATTGTTTACCTTTTGTATAAACAATAACAAATATTTATCGCCATAAATTATTAATGAACTTGTGTTATACAAATTAGACATAATTAGAAAAATATAAATTCCGAATTACGTCACAATTTGTCAAAAAAATATTGAAAAATGACGAAATTCAAAAAAACTAAATACCAATAAATAGAATATTATCTTGCTAGTAAATACATAAGCGTTAGATACTCTTTAAAATTGTTTCGAAATGATACAAACAAGAATGCCCAAACAATGGCTGCACATAGCGCTTATAATATTTTAGCAAGATAATACTACAAAAAAAACATACTTCATTTTACGTATATATACAAAAAATAATGTTATTTTTTTTTCATTAATTCTCGTGTACCTACTACAAAATAAATTAGAAAGCTCCGAAAAAAACAGATATAGGATATGTTTACATAATTTTATTTTATATAGCAACATTTATTTATTTATAATTCATCGCAAAGAAACGTTGTTATTATATATTTTATTATTTAACAATAACTCTAAAGGAACTCTACACTATAATATTTTGAGCGATACGTACTTTACATTTATATTACGCGTTTATGTACCTCGATGTTAAAATTTATACATAATATTGTTAAATGTTATAAAAACTTATTTCTTACAGACTCAATGTGAATTTCGCGCCAAAATCAGCCACACAAATAATATAGGATGGAGATGATAAATGTTTTTGAAAATAAATTGACTAAGAAAGGTACTCATTGAGCACAATTTAAAAAAATGCAGTATAATCAAAAAACAGTCTTAATTAAGGTTATCGCGTTTTAGCAAATTAAAAAAAAAAGTACTTTGGATAATTTTGACAGATAATAAAAACGGATTATTATAATGTAATGATAATATTTAAGAGTGTATAAAAAAGTAACCAAGATTTTTAATTAAATAGACGATATCAAAATCCTACATTTTATTATCTTTATCTATCTAAATTCATAGTTAAAATTATCAATAACGAACTATCGCTACGTTATCTATAATTATTTTTAAAATTGGAAGGTTGCGTCCGAATACGCATGTGTAGTGTTTTAAATAAAACAGTCTATGGACGTTATGTAAATTGCATAAATTCTTTAACTATTATTTGAAAGCACTTCAATCAAAATTGGATTTATTTTATTGAATCTTAGTCTAATTATGTCCGATGAAAAGTTTAATACAGTTAAAAAAAAATTGCCAAGTCAAAAATAAAAATGAAACTTAGACACAAGTTCCATATTTTTACACACACATAGGTTTTGAGTTTTTAGCGTGTCGTCTAGTATAATATTCATTTAATTATTTTTTTTGCCTATAGATTCTAAGACTTTACACTCTAAATATAATATGGAATAAACTACGATTCGTATTTACAAAAGATCGAACAGATAATATGTTATCGTATCTAAATTGATATTTATAATTTCCCTAAAACAAAAGTTAAACTAAAATCTCGGCTATTGTATGACATTTGTAATAAAAGAAATATAATTTATGTTAAAAAACCTAGAATTAAAAAATATCGATATTTTTAAATTAATGTGTAAAAACCAATATTACAATAGAAAAAAAAAACAATAAAAATCATTTTTAATCCAATTGCGATTAAATCAAATGAAGGAATAATTTCAGCTAATCAGTAACGATGTATGTAATTAAACAATCGAATGGAATCGTTAAATATCGACATGCTCGCTAATCAGAAACAGTTAATGAATAAAAACCATAATCAAAATGGCGGTCAATTGAGCGGAAAATGGAAATATGCAAGTAATGAAGTTGACATTAATATTGACTTTATTTTTTTAAATAAGTGTGTAATGTATAATCTGTTTTTTTTTATTCCAACTGTGAAGGAATAAACCGATAATTATGGTATTCTATTTTTGAATTATTTTATAAAATGCCTCAGTTTTATACACATATTTATTGAATGATGAAATGAGATAAAAAGTGTATTTATTAACCTTCTTGGTTGTTTTATTAATATACATTTCGAATTGATAATGGCTTAACCATATTTAATTATCATTTGAAAATTACGAGTGTGATAATTGAAATAACTAATAATTCACTATTTATATTTAAAACAGCATTTACACAAATCAAAATGACTTCCCGTATTTTAATGTCTCCTTTAAAAATGACTGAGGTTTTTAATTTCACAGATAATAAAACACAAAAGCATTGTTTTATTCTTATGTTACCGAAAGCATTACCAATTGCGTTGTAATAACAAGGCATTACGCGAAATAAAGAGTTTTAATTTGGAATGAACGAATATGAAGGAATGAACGGGAATACGATCTCGATCGTAAATCATTCGAACAAAGGACGGAAAAGTAAATACAAATTAGGCTTATAATCGCGTTATGGACATTTCTGTGGAATGCTTTATTGCCAGCTGCCACCCAGATTACGATTTTTTTTAATCATATATGTATAAAATACAGCTTAGCCTTCAATTTAAACGTTCTAAATCGGAATAGTTTTAATAATTTAAAACGTATTTAAATGTACATTTTTACATTTCTGTTATCCTTTTTAATTAAATTTTAGTCCTTCAATTGATTATAGTTTTTTTTTTAATAAACATTTCTACGAGTGAAGCAACGATACAAGTTTATACAAATGAAAGCTATTACCGGTAATGTTACCGAGTACTTAAGTTTTGAAAATGGCGGGAACAATAGCGTCTAACGTATACGAAGAAAATTAAACGTTAATTCCTATTACGATTCAATGTAACTATTTTTTAATTAAACAAATCCTCTCTGGGCACGCTGTGATTAACTGCAACCATTTTTACACTTACTTACATTTTATAAATATTATTATATTATAATATTAATGTTTTATAGATTATGATAATGTATCGAATCGAATTGTTATTAGAACATGCAGTGATATATAAAATAATGAACTTGTCAATTGTACTTGAATGACATCATATAGTTTATATTGAGTCAATTATTTATTTTTAGAAATAAAATATACTAATATTAAACAATCTTTGTTGTATATTTTTTTATTATCATTAGCAAAATTTAAATTACACATATGTGTAAATATTTTGACACGTATATATTTATAGATGTTTCTGAACGACTCAGAAACCTTTCAAATAAGAGTTATAGCAGACATTAGCGAAAATTACCGCGAAATGGTCTAAGACGTAAATATTTTGACATTACAACATTTGTTTATATTTCTTTTAAGTTTGATCGAAACAGACTTTTTCAACGTCATTAAAAACGATGCTGAAAAACTATATCAAATTTAGATTCGATTTAAAAAGTTTTTCATACCATTGACTTTAGGCTCAGGCCCGTGAAGCTTTGGCCTGTGTGGCAAAATATGAAGAAAACTAAAAAAACAAGACTAAAAAATAATGTTATGACGAAGAATGTCTCCTTTTTATTAAAACATACATATTTATTATATATACGGAACTCTATGTAGGTTCCTATTTCTTAAAAAAATAAGGAAGCAAACTTACTTATATCAAGTAATAAGATATACAAAAAAGATATTTAGAAAGAATTGTCTCCATAAAGTACAGTCACAATTATCTTTTGACATTTAAAATCAGGTTGTCAAAATTAAATGCGATCAATACAATGGTCATACAATAGCTTACGCGTGAAAGCGATCACTAACAAGACTATTCGAGATCTTAATCAAACTCCAAACGCGTAGACAAATAGCCGTAGAGAACAATCGTCAACAGTTTAAAAACAATTTTGTTACGTCGCAAGCAATTACTAAGAAGATTTCGACCCGAGATACCGTCTCAGAAACCATCTCTTAATAATAGGCCCACAAACGACGTACAATAATCTACCTCCATCTCTATAAATATAGTGTCTCTCTCTCTAACAGCACGTTTATGCATACACCCGTCCCTTTCACACGTTGACAGCTCTCGTTTAGAACTCACAGTCCCTACGTATCAGCGTTTAAAATCAAACTGTCTAATTATACCCACATCACCAGTGGAACGCATCAAAGGAGGCATTTTTAATTAATTTAATCCCAAAAACTATTATAATGCGGCCAATTTTGTTATCTAATAATTCGTGACGCGCTAACAAGAGTTGTTCAGACGCCATTTTGAATGCGTTCCGTTAATTTAATGACACGGTTGCTTGTTTGGGGAAAATAAATGACGGTTAGTGAATTGAGATTAATTGAGCGATGAGTTTTAAATAGTTGTTTTATTTTTATAACATTCCTTACCTTCATTTAAACAAATTATAATGAGTAGGATTCAATTCAATTGTTGCCAGTAGCAAAAATCTCTTGACATATAATTTTCCAATTACTAGAAGAAATAAATAATAATCGATATACTATTTTTTAACTAAATTACATTATTATTTACAGTTTAGTGTCCTGTCACATTTTATATAGTTTTTACGTTTCGTTTTCACTCTCACTCAACTCGTCCATATCCATATCTATTAGTTCTTCGTCTTCTTCTTCATAGGAATTGTTGAACTGGTTACTGTCGTCTGGTTTCGAACTAGACGAACCAGATTTTGTTCCAGTTTTTGCTTCTTCTTCTTGTTGCATTCTTTTATGTTTCGTTCTTCTGTTCTGGAACCAGACTTTCACCTGTAAAAGAAATTAAAATTAAGAACTTGGAATATAAAACAAAATAAAAGTAACAGGTAGGTTACGGACAACATATGAATATAAAGTAATATATATTTCATTTCATGATATATCGAATTCATACAATTATTTGTGCTTATAATGTATACGTATATATGAATTGAAAACTTATATATATTAAACAATAAAACGGTTATTATAAAAATAATTAATAAAATAATAAATTATCTAAATTTACTAAAGGCATTAACCATGCCTGAATATATAAATTTAAAGGACTAAAATACAATGTAAACAACTAAATTTAATTAATACGATATGTATTATTAAATAACAAGGGTAGTTCGACCCCTGACAAAATATACATTATACACACTCGATTAACTCAACCGTAAAGGGTTAAAGAAATAAAACTATCCAACCCCAATAATATATCATCGCATTGAAAGAAAATTGTCAAAATTTTTCTACTGGCAACACAAAGAGATTTCCCGCGTTACCGGACGCCATCTTGTGAAGCGATCTGTCACGTGTTTAATGGCGGGTGAAATCTATTCACGGAGTTTGAAAACTGTTTTGAGAAAATATGTTAATGGAAGCGAATCCCGGTTTTGGCAATAAAGTTTAACAATGGTACATACGTAACAGTCTCTGTTATCGATATTAAATAGAAAATACGTTTCTGTTTCTGGTTTATATGTATATTTATTGTTCTTATATCGCAAACGACTATAGCAATGGCTTAAACGGAATTTATCTGTTATCTGCATATAAAACCTTATTCGATGAACGTTTTAATGCAATTGAGTTTGTACGAAGAGATAACATTGCGAATTGCGATAATATTTAAACGGTATATATTATGTTAAACATAATAAGTATATATAATAATAGTATCTTAAATTAATGTTAATATATAGTATTTTTAATTTGTAATATATGATTTACTTGTCGCAAATATACCTAAACATTTATTATAAAGTTAATTTTAATGAAAAAAAAATCCACGGGCGACAACTAGTATGACATATAGAGAAAAACTTTCAATTTGTCATTATAATCCGGAAAGCGTGGCTATATATCTATTTTCCCCTAAAATTAGATAACAATGAGCGGCCACGGTACATTAGCACTACATATCGACATCAAATATCAATCAAACACCCTTTGTAGTGACGTAATGGTCCGTGACAGAAAGGGATGGAACGTGTCAGAAAGGGACAGATAGCTTAAATCATTTGAATGTAGGTATTGTTTTATGTAAACCGTATGCATTAACGTAGACATGAATCTATTTTCCTTCCAAAGTAACAATATTACCAACAAGTTACCACAGATAATGAAGATCTTGAAGGCTCAATGTCAAGTCAATTTAAGAGCAAAGTTAATTCATCATAACACTACTGGACTATACGTATTATAAACACAGCCCTTCCCGTAACCGGCTAATCGGTTAACAGTTAAACCGAAGCTTAAGAGAGTAATTTAAACGTACGTTTCGAACTACAACAGATAATAAACGCTTTAAATATATAATCGTCTCGTAAAACGTTAAGCAATAAACAAGTAACGACAAACCAAATATTAAGACTCATACGCGAAACGATAATTTCCCACACAATGACTCGCATGTCGAGTTACGAATGAAACTTAGCATTTAACCCGGCGTATTTGAAAAAGCTGTTGTAAAATTTATTGCTACTAAACATATGATCTGAGTTAAGTTTCTAAAACCGTTTGTGTTCACTGAATGAAGTTATACAGCCAGACAGGTTGCTTTAAGTTAAATGCGTGAAAATTACTTAAATGTTTATGTTAAATTTTAGAGAATTTGCTAAGTTCACGTAGGTATAAATATGTTAATGTTTTTTTAAATATATTATATATAATAATTATTTGTTTAATCTTATAAATAACTGAAAATTCTCTTTAAATATCAAGTTTGTAACCTTCGCCAATGGCAGTGTAATCGGTTTTAATATTTTTATATTTACCAATGAATAATTTAAAAATTCTTTTATAGCAGAATATTCTGTTTTCATAAGGCTTTTGATTATCGTACACGATACGTAATTTTAATTTTGTGCGATTATTGAATTTAATTGAAGATAAGAAGTACCTAACTATTGACTTTGACAGTCCTCAGTAGAATAAACATTCGGAACCAAAGTGAATTTCAAAAATATTTTAATTTTTATAACACAGGTTATAAAAGTTAATGCAGATGGAGGGCGCGGAGCATTAAATGAAAAAAATATAATTATTATGACAATACTTTTGACATATTCATAAAAAGACCCATCGTTTCGCACTACCGGGATTCTGTATTCGGTTTGGTTGCTAATGTACCGCGCGCTCCAATAACCTTTTGGTTTAAAATAGTTTAATTAAATATTAATTGATCATATGTTTATTTGACAGTGATACAGCAATAATTAGTATTGTTGTGTTTTGAAAGGTGAATAAGCCAGTGTAACTAAAGGCACAACATCTAATTGCCAAGGTTGGTAGGGCATTGGTAATGTTTCTAACAGTACCAATGTCTGTAGGTAGTGGCGACCACTTACCATCAGGTAGCCTCTTTGCCAGTCCACCTATTTAAATGGCTAAAAAAAATATTTTCAGAAATGTTATTCGACTAATTTATAGTTACATAATCTAGAAAGATAATCATCAAATTGATCACCGATTCATCTTACGCTTTCTCACCAACCCCATAACGTAACGAGGGTTGTAACCCCACGGGACATACCATAATAAATGGGGTGTTCGATCGGTACCAATAAATTGGCCTATGGGACCCGAACCCGTCGGATACGCTTGTAATTTAACGAGTAATGGGGAATTTTATGGGGTTACAGATTTTTTTTTTTTCGTTATACAATCGACGAGAAAATTTAGATGTTTTTATTGAATTCGGTTATGGGAAAGATTGATTGAGATTTTATCTTTTTCTCTCTGTATTTATTTAATGGTATAATACCCATACAGTAAATCTCTATTCAACGTAGAAGCATTATTAGGTACTTGCCAATTGATTGACAAAAATCTACCACGAGTTCGGAAATAAATACTTCAATGAGTGAAAAACTCGGCGAGTTATGTATAGATACATAATTTATCTGTTTATCATGCTTACATTCTTTGATTTTTTTCTTTTAAAAAGTAAAAAACCAATGATTAACAAAATTCTAATCAAAAATTAAAAACAATACTATAATTTACATAATAAGTTAAAATATAATAATTACACTGATGAACTAATAAATCCTGACCAAGCACTGAGCAACCAAAAAAAAAGTTAATTTTACAAAAAAAAATAAATAAGCGAACGGAAAAACTATTGGGTCCTTGGTCTTACAATTACTTCCAATAAGGTCTTATATCGAAAACAAATTATGTATCAATTACTATCTATCATCTATAAATACATAACAAGACAATGGCCATTATCCGTTCGAAACTCGAGCACAGATAATAAAAAGCAAATGTCAAACTCGCACGGAAATAAATCTTTTATAAGTGACGATTAACAAACAAAATACGAAGTGATTAAACAATTACGACGCCCCGATGCAAATTTTATGAAACAAATTTCATATACAATAAGGATAATTTGAACGGCGCATCTGCTATTACACGGGCGAGAATAAATCGACCCTTGTTATAACTAACTCGCGGTGTCAAAAGGGGTCCTAAATAACTGGTCCCATAAACGTTGTAAGACTCCGCAAACAACTTCAATAGAAGGGTACCCGCGTTATAACGATACCCGCACTGAATAAATAAAGGGTGTCATTCAAAACATGCCCCAAAATACGATTAAGTGCTTATATACGCGATTATACTCCCCAGCGGATTAGAGTGAAACGGGAAGAGTATTCCCGGTTTAAAAGAACGAGACGGATACAAGGGGAGATGCGCAATTATGGGGTAGAGACGAATTGGGCCAAAATTTAAGCGAAAAGCTATTTATCTCTATATTACTTTATTGTCGATCCATTAGTGTGGGAACAGGACAGATGTATGCGATAGAATGGGACATCATTATGCGACAAATTGGGGTTGTTAGGCGATTGTAATTTTACGCCCTATTCGCAATTCGCTACTGTAAGACAAGGAGGTATGATACGGTTTTATTGTGCGCGAAAGAGACGGCTGTAAAGAGTTTAATGTCACGGTTACGAAAGATCAATTAATTGTTAATAATAAGCGCATTGTCAGATAATTGGTAAGTCAATTTATAATCAGTAGTTTAGTTCTAACAAATGTTTGCTCTTAAATTTGTGGGCGGCCATTTTGTTAGTTTAGATAATAATTACGTGAGAACGTTAAACTAAGTGCTTTTTTAAATTATTGTTCGTTTATATGTTTTTAAGTAAAAATAATGTATATTTTACCATGAATATATTACATTGAGCAGTAGTGTATTTTAAATGTAGAATTGTTAAGTTAAACTCGTTATACTTAATCAAGTTATTGTCTAAAACCCTTATAATGTCTTTGATGAGATAAAAATGATTACGATCATTTCAAAATTATTCATGATCACATAACAGACAGACAGTTACTCATTAATAATATTAGTAAATTAAAATATTGTTAAATGTCGATTATATTTTTATGTATTAACTTAAGCCTATATATCATTAGTAAAATGATATTGTATATTAAACAGTTTTTATAGTCGGTAAAATTATGCGTAATTTACCAATAAGACCTTTTGAACTAACAGCAATAACATTTTAATGATACGCAGTTTCGATAGGTATAATTTAAACATTATAATTATAGCCGTTAATGTCGCTTAAAACTTTCTGACATTTTAATATAGTCACAGAATAGCTTCACTGTTAGTAAACAGTTGCTATCATATTAACGAATTGACTTGAAATATTGCTATCATTAAAAAATACCTTCTCGAACATAAATCGTTGCCGAAAATTTTAATTTCATAACTCAAAACATTTTAATTTACACCGATCAATTCTACTAAATAAATCAATGCTGACATTTATTCACGAAACAAAATCTAAATTCATCAAAAGAGTTTTTAATTGTTTTTATTCCTTATGGCCTAACAGTTTCAAGTCATCGTCATTGATCGATTTAAAAAAAAAAGTAATATCCTGTTTAACCCCGGATACTGCTATTACTGATTGTATTTGGCGTCATTTTATTACTACTCAATTATTATGCTGAATCTGTCATAAAATCATTACGGTTTATTTATTGATAACTAGCTACACGTCCGGCTTCACTTCTCGACAATTCTCTATCATAATATGCGTGTATATAAACCTATACCATATAAACCTTCCTTTTGAATCGCTCTGTTTATTGATGAAAATCCGTTGCGAAGTTTCAAAGATACCAACGGCGGAAAGCGACTTAGCTATCCTAAGCAAGTTATTTCGTTCATGTCAACACATATTTCTATTAAAATAAAATGAACAACATTTAGTGTTTTGGGACATTTCGCAGTTCGGCCAAGACTTCTCCTCTAACAGAAGACGCTTGGAACTTATTCCCTCACGGTTGGCTGATACACATGCATCAGAGTTTTATTTGACACAAGCAGGTTACTAAACTCAAGATGATTAAATTCGCCTCTGGAGACGATCACGAGATCAATTAAACACAATATTTTAGATTTCGCCACGTCATTTTCGAAGATACAGATCACGGCTAAAGATACAGAAACGCATAGAATACGAACAAGACAATCATTAACTTTTACGACGAAATGAAAGCAATAGAGTTTGCATTTTGCATATGTGGAGCTATTCTCTTTGAAGAATCAGCTCATTGCAGGTGACGATTATAAAATAAAATTTATATAAGGACTCGAGTGGCAAAAAAGTTTGTAAGCTTACAACGTTTCACAAGTGAGATACGAGGTGACTTACAGAATAGCACTGTGCTCCTAACGCTTTATATAAACTTATTTATGTATAACCTATAGGTAGGTATGTAAGACATGCTCATAGCTTTAAACTCTTTGGTTTCCAACCTCCTTTTTCCTTATATCTAAATCTTTTTTTTTTTCTTATTTTGAAAGGAAAATATGGCGGCATTCGTGATTCTGATTAAAACTATAAAGTCAACCGCACATAACATTGCCACAGCTAATATTCTTCAGAGATAATAAATATTTACATTAATTATTAAATTCCAAATTTAAATTTATTTACATAAGAATTATTTACATTAACGCCTGAATTATACGTAATAAATAAATAATTACAGATTATAAATACATATATGTATATTATTATTATTAATTAACAGAAATAAAGACGAAAAGAAACTATTACCAACTTAATAAATATTCATTTACCGGCGAAATTTGACTACAATAAAATCAATATCAATAAATAAAACGTTAATTACGTGTTATCACAAATATAAAAACAAACGAGTATTTTTCATAGTAGGTACTAGTTCTTTTCACCGATAAAACATACAAGAATTAATACTATACACGGATGTTGTGAGAAGTCGTTGGTATTCTCATAAAATATAATATAAATACGTGTTATAAATCATGTATGATACGAGTGTCATGATCCCCTGGGCGGAGCCGCGGGGTGCCATCGTGTTGACACGCGCGCCCTCAGGGAACAGGGGTTGCGCGTTAAACGAAATAACTTCATATCCAATAAAGAAATATATCCGATTGTATATCATGAAAACGTGATAGGCTATGATCGTTTTTATTAGTGACTTATCGGGGCAGCCAGTTATAGAAAATTATTTGAATAGTAGTTCAACGACGTTTTAATTTAATTGTGACATGATCATTGCTAGACATTTATACGATATACGATCACACGAACTCAATCGCCTCATTTCGGCAACTATTATTAACATTTTTTTTTTCTATTTATCGAAGATCACAAGACAAGCAACACGATTTTATTCTTATTTTATTATATTTGTTTATGTTCTTAAATACCTACATGTTTATCTAGAATAATTTACAACACGATAATCGAATGATACTTTCAATAAAACATTATATTTAGATTTAAAATGTATGTGTAATAATACTAAATATATAATTAAAATTCAAAAAATATTTATTGTAATTTAGTCTAGATTGATAGGTAGTAACTAGCAGCTACATTATAACTGCTAGCTAAAACATAAGTATTGACATTAACCCTTGCGTATTCTGATGTGTAATGTACAATCTTTCTCAATAAACGGTCTCCCAAACGCGAAAGTGATTTTTAATTCCGAGATTAACGCATTGAACAAACTCTACAGCTCAATAACATTAGCATAGTTCTTAATCCAAAACATGTTTGAAAACATTTAACACATCCTAATGTTACAGAATTTAATAAATTAATAAACTTTGCCAACCATGTATCGACAGTTTTCATGCTATTGAGAAACAAACGTCCAAACAGTCACTTATTTATATTAAAAAGATAAAGAGAGATCAATTTGAATATATAATAGGGAAGTTGATACATAGATTATAGAGACGCGTATAAGATGATCCCCTGGGCGGGGCCAAAGGGTGCCGACGATTAACAACGCTTCCCTAAGCCAAATAGGGGGAGCGACGAGATAGGCATTACTTTGTACCTATCTATATCGTAAATAAAATATTTTTAACTTCAATGACAAATTTGATGTAATACACGCAAGAATAATTTTCACTTTTTTTATGTCATTGTTAAGTGGTCACTCTTGCCCAGAGACATCGGCTCAGAAGTTTCAGCCCTTCCTTATATAGCCAATACGCCACCGACCTTGGGAACTAAGATGTTATGTCCCTTGTGCCTGTAATACACCGGGATACTCACTTTTCATAACGGAACACAACAAAATTAAATATTGCTGCTTGCTGGTAAAATATGTGATGAGTGAGTATCTAATCACACGAGCTAACAGAACCTACCACCAACTTTTTTCATATTATGTAATTCATATAAAAGTATTCCATAACCTCGTACAGACTTTATTGTACTTAAATTCTTCGGAGAAGAAATAGCCAATAGTTCACATGCTTATTTAAAATATTATTGGCAGAACTTTATTATGGGCAGATAGTAATGTCTTCTGGCATAAATATTTAACGAGAAGACCTGGGTTGATTCCAGTGTAACTACGCTAATTATTTATCAAAGATATTATCAAAATCAAAATATACTTTATTCAAGTAGGCTTTTACAAGCACTTTTGAATCTTCATTTATCAAACTATTTTAAGTAAAGCTACCACCAGTTCTGAATGAATATTCTACCGAGAAGAACCGGCAAGAAATTCAGTAGTTACTCTTTTTCAACATCTAAAAATACAGTGATGTTAGTTAGACACAATTATATACGTACATATGTTATGTCTCCTGTCTGGAAGTCAACAAGCCACACATAAGAGAGATAATATTCATTGTAGACGTTAAATTGTGCCTTCAGAATCCCTTCCTACACGTGGATTGCAATTCTAAAATTACGTATAATGAACCATTTTATTGCATTGTAAAACAAAAATGGCTGCCAAAGTTTAAATAAAATTCCTATTTTAAATTTTCATAGAACGTCATTGACAGATAAATGTGTTAGGATATTTTTTTCAGTTGCATTGTAAATGTATTGTAATGAACTTCGATATAGTTTGTTAATCATTATTACCGTTATAATGATGTCTTTATTCGTGTATTTTTTTTTTAATAAGTATTAATTATTGATGCAAACGTCAACAATAATTTGTTGGCGAAGTTGTAATTATTAGGTACTAAAATTAACTACCCGTCACTCCCAGAGGGCTAAGTTTTAATTTTATACACGACTTAACATTGTTAAAAATATAATAAAGGCTTTTAAGCCTTAACAATTTGTTTATTCTAAGCGAAAAATGATCGATGTTTTTCAGTTTTCCACTATCCAATGTTGCCATTAATTTGAAAATAAAATAGACATCATCACCAGCTGAACTGAATGTGCAAACTCCTTGGTTAAAATAATTACACTATATTTTTATTACTATAAATGAAAATTTAACAAATATAGCCGAGTGTCATTAATAAAAACGTACATTTATCGCATTCATAATAATTAAAGTTGTTTTTGCTTCACAATGTTGCCTGACATTAAATTCTTCGATGATCAAAACTGGTCGAGCCTCGTAATTTTATATTATTAAGTAAATTGTACACCTGCCTCATACGGTCTGCAGCGATTATAATAAAATGTTTATGTAGATAATTTGATTATTGGGAATTGTGAAAACGTTGAAATTAATCAACATAGGATTTTTTATTTTTGAATTTCGAATTGCTCGATTCTGTTTCGAACTTTGACACTTCTGAATGTTGACAGTTCATTTTTTTTAAAGTAATTTTTATTTCATGTTTTATGCCCGTAATATTAGAACCAAATTAAAATAAAATATATAAAGAAATACCTGAATAATTTTTAATGTAATAAATAAATATGAATGTATAACATACGTATAAGATCTAGATCTCTCGACTTCACGCATGAAAAACTTTCAATTGGTACAAAAAAATGAGTAAAACCTCATCAAAATGTAATAAATATAACAGCAATTCAAGGCTCATTACCTCGCAATTTTCGATGTTAATTGTAAAGAAGAACAACGCTGGCTTTATAAAAAAAACACACAGAAAAAGTAACTGTCATGAATGACTGAGCTTGCAATATAAGTAGATACATGTTTTAAAAATAATTCATATTATATTCACATTTATGTTAATGTAATAAAAGCTAATTTGGCGTGTATGTTTTTTAAGCGTGTTGTTGCGTGTACGTTACTTCCATTAAACGCTGAATTCTCAAAGCATTCACGTAAGGAAAGAGCAAGTTCTTGCAACATCAAAATAAAAAATATCCTATCCTTACTGTACTTCAAATTATACTTCTTTAAAAAATAAATGTCAAATAATAAGGATGTCAATGAGCTGTCAAAATTATTACTTTATTCTTTAAAAAAAAACAATTTAAATAAAAATTATAACGTTCCATTTAACACATCAATAAATAATAATGTCATCTCCACACATGGTCATTAGAATTAATGCAGCTAATAAATTCACGATAACATTATAACCGATGTTTGTCTATTTATAATGTCCTATTCTGTTGTAAATACATCACTATCGAATGACAACACTTACAATGTTAAACGCACACCACTAAATAGCTGTAATAAATATACTTACGACATCTTTATAAAATAATCTTGTAACATTATAATATAATGCTTTAAATAACAAATATTGCTTGTATGTTACGTTTAATATGACATATACGAATAAAATATATCTCATAGTTGTTTAATTATACTATTGAAGATAACGTGGATACTAATAATATTGTTCTTGGTTTTTTTTTTAAAGTGGATTTGATAGCTAAGGTCTATTTATATTCAGCAGGATAATATCTCCAAAATCTTTAGTATAATGACGTATTAATCGGTTATAAGATTATATATTTTTAAAATCATGTATTGAACTTCACTGTTAAGTAAGAGTAAAATCTAGCGATTTTTTTTAAAACAATTTCCAACGATTCGCTTTACCGATTGCAATTTTTGATGAGATGGATTTATAAATATAGAATCCGATTTTCATTTTTCAAAGTTTTCTATGAATCAAAACTATAACAGCCCGTTAACTTCCCACAGCTGGACAAAACCTTCCTTTCCCGTTTGAGGGGAAGGTTTGGTGCTTCACACGCTGTTCCAATGTGGTTTGGTGGATTAACGTGGATTCACAAAAATATATAATATGTGACTTTATTACATGTAGGCACATCAGTAATCGTAAAAGTAATCGATCGGTGAGAATCTTATTCGTTTAAAACACAACCGTATTTTAAAGATTTAATTTTGCCGGTGTTAACAATAATAAAAATTCTAATGAAAAAATTCAAAATATAATTTCATGAATAAATTTCAATCTGAATAAGATATAGCTATCATTTTTAAATTCTTATGTCCAACGACCAATTATACTTAAAATTATACATAATTAAAACATTTGCCAACATTAAAAATAATATAATACCAAATTTAAAAATATAAACTCTTTAAATCACATATAATTTAAGCTGTTGACGTGCTAATGACAGAGTTAGTGGCCTGTCAAGCAACATGGAAATGACGATCCTTAAAAAATATATATATATATATATTGAATTATTTTAAAAATGTCAATAATATTAAAAAAAAAAGTTACGCAAACGAATTAAATATAAAATATGTTTATCAAAATAAAATTCATTTCACTCTGTAATTTATGTTGTGTGCCACGGTAGTGCCAACACTTCGGAAAGAAACAGAAATGTCATTTCAAAAAAAAAAAAAAGAGATATACTATACCGACACGATCTCCTGATTATCTCTTTATCATATTGAAAATTATAAACAATTTGAAAAAGAAACCCGCTGTGTTCCTGAAATGATGGTAGTTTAAAGTTTTTACTTTAAACATCACTATAGGATAAGGATTACATTTAATACATGAATTGGAATCCATGTTATAACTTAATAAATTGACGCATTATTTCTAAGATAAGATAAACTTAAATTAGAAATATCAATACATTAATTATTGTACAATCTTGCACTGATTAATTAAATCTGAACGAGGAAATGACAGGATGTCTAATCAGAACGGTAATGGCAGAAATGACGTTGCAAGAAGGAACTATTTATAATTTAATATTTATTAAAACTAACTACGGCGAAACTTCGCGTTTTTCAAAAGATTTTTTAGGAATTTCGAAATCTATGACAGGTTTTGTTTTGCAAAACTGCAAGTCACTCATCCACATTTGGCGTAAATGTGATGAAACCTCTTTTAAATAAAATTTCTAATATCAAATAGTATAAGTCAACATCAGTTCCGTTAGAATTGGAGTTTAATTTTATCGAAAACAATGTAAATTTTGTTTACGTTTTTAATTTTTTTCTTATACATCCATAACGCCGCTCGCTAACCTGCCAATAACTTTTTATTAAATAAATTCATTGTTATTTCGTAACAATTTAGTAAATTGCAATCAAGAATCCTCTCTAATTTTCTGCACATCTACGACTGGAGCTCTTCAAAATGAAGCCATAACCGATTTATGTGGAGCTATCGTCCCATAATCACTGGGACAAAAATCTTACGCTATTAATATATAAGATATATTATAATTTAACTGAATATGTGACCCACATAAATATGCACTAAATGTGAAACTCTCGCAATCATCGTTTGCATTCAGCTGTAAATAATATCAATGCTGTAGAAACTGGGCTAATAATCGCCGGCCACACCCGGGCGTGTCTTTAGTATGGTACGCAGAAACATTATCATTTAATTATATATTTTTATTTCAACTTTCGATTGAAACGTATGTATTAATCCGTAATGTTCCCCTAAATAATAAAACCGATGGTGATACTGTTGGTAAGTTGAAAACGAGAGATTTGATATGAAAATAACTTCTCGAATGCATATCAAGTAAGTTAGTAAGAAATACGCATTATTGAATTATTTATGATGTTAAAAGATACAAATCGATACAAATACGATTTTTTTTTTAATGAAATGTGTGACCAAGAACAAATGTTTAATGTCATAAACTTTGCAAATCCCGTATTCTAGGGAATCTGTGATTAAGCAGTTATAAAAAATGATTAATTTAAAAGTAGTACGAGGCGTTACTTATTAAGGCGATTAATAATAATAAATTCGAATATCAAAATGATCTTAAAAGGACTTAGAAGTAACGATAATTCAAGTAAATCAACAGTACAAAACTAGTATTAAATCTAAAATCTAACAGGAGCCTTAACGAGTTAATTTTTAATCTTGATAATCATGTAATTATATTTTCTGCTATCAGTACTCGGACAGGAGCGCACGCAACGCCTAATAAACGTAATTATTGAGTTTTTTTTTTCATAAATTTTAGAATTAAACGCAATGTTGATACGTTCACCGATTTCATTATTACGTACGTCAGTAACAATTAATATTGAATCTATTATTGTTACGTCGATTTGTTATCTGTAATTGATTTTTAAAGTGCCGAAACATACTTCTTTATTAATTGTAGTTTAACTGAAACCATAAATCTGTTTTTCATTTTTCGTCTCTTGATTAGATTCTTATAGATATTTTATAACTTTATATTCTGTAATAATATATATTATATTGCAATTCAATTATATTATACACTAGTATTAAAAGTACCTATAATTTAGTTTTTTTATATTATAAATAATTACTAAGACACTTTCTTTTTTATAAGTACAATTAATTTTTTCTCTAGTCTTTAAATATTCAGTATTTGTAATTTAGGATCGATATTAGACAATTTAACCAATATTATGTTAATATTGTAAGTAATCATTATTATTGAAAAAGAAAAACAATTTAATCGGAAACACTTAATTTAAAATAAGCGATACGAATAATAATTTGAGTTTTAGTGGAACATCTACTGGCGCGCCATGAGGGTTACCCTTAAGACCGACCCTTATACCGTGACGTCAAACGGCGTGACTCTTCGTTATTCGTGTGTTCTCTCAAGATACACGCACACACGCGTGACGTATTATACTATAAAATTCATTGCCATATATAAAAATAATAATAAATATATATATTAGAACTTTCGTTTTAATAGTATATTATTATATTGCCATTATTTTATATGATTCACATTTGCCGAGCATCGCGTCATATCCGTATTTTCTTAATAGTTTGCCTATCACAATCTTTGTAATGAAGATATCTACACGGTAAGGTTTTGTGCAAATATATACTATGACACCTAAACATCATATATTCTACCGGCAATGAGTAATACTTATTATTGTTATGTCCCGGTTTGAACGGTAAGTGAGCCAGTGTAACTACAGACACATAAATGGTTAAAATTATACACATTTCCAATAAAAAAAGCGTCTAAGGCAGTGCTGACCACTTACCATTTTAAATCACAACCGAACATAGCATCTTCGTACAATAAGTCATATTGTATGTATTTTTTCGAAAAATATTTTAAAAATTAATCAAAGCTATTGATTACGACATAATCTCATCTCATAGTCATCAGCTTTACGATTAATATTATGCTCCTTTCGTTCTGTCATCAGGAATTTGACAGTTAAAAGAGGGCAATGGTTAAAATAACACCATCTTCTTCTCTCGAATGTCAAATCAATAATGTTAAAGAGAGATAAAACTGAGTTTATCTAAACATCCGCTAAATATTTTAGGTGGCTATCATTTATTTTTTCAAATTTCTAATGAGTTAATTTATTTAAAAAAGGGAACTAAAATAAAATATACGAAACGTTGTTTAAAATATATGTACTGCTTATATAATAACGGGTTAAGCACCTTAGCTTACGGTTTATATGCCGAGAAAATGAAATAAAATTGTCAACCGTCAACCAATGTCAAAAACGTGGAATGTCTAGATATAAACATAGGAATATCTAAGTCATTTACCTGCGTCTCAGTCAAGCTCAATGCTTGTGCTAACTGCTTCCTTTCAGCGCCGACAACGTAATGATTCTTCTCGAAGGCGTGCTCCAGCTTCAACAGCTGGGACGGAGAGAAAGCTGTTCTGATCCGTTTGGGTTTGCGGAACGGCTGAAGGAGGAAGCCGGGGATATCTGGACCTGGAGAGAAATATCACTTATTAAACTATTTGACAGAAAATTTAAACTTACATTAAAGGTTGTTTAAATTATATCGATTGTTGTTAATATCGATTCAATATTATTACATGAATTATTCGATATTCGATACATAAATTTGTATGTTTCGAATAATTTATTTCTAGTTTTATTGCCATTTGTTTATTGATAACATCAAAGATACTTATAACTACAAAAAAAAACGGTTGCCAAACATAGACGAAGATACTAAACTTTTGTGCCTTAAACATAGATTTAAATTTGACAAGATCCATTTCAAAGTACTAGTTAAATATAATTTAGGACCATTTGTAATTAATTCACCAACAAAACCGTTTATTGAAGCGACATTAGTTATATTTAAAGTTATAAATCATTGCAAACATTGATTAAACGCTAACTTAATACATTCGGACATTTTCAATTTAACTGACATTTATACAAACATTTATGTTAATTATACAAAATATTAAATTCATTAATTATACGTACGTTCATTAAACGTAATCTCCGTAACATTTCAAATTCTAAATGCTCGCAAATATAATAACAGGCTATTTCATACGAAGTATCTTTGTAATGGCGGCCGGCTATTAAAATTAAATTAAGCAAAGATTACTGCTAAGCGACCGACAGCCGGTTAATCTATCAAGCGCTTACATACATATATTTTACGAAGAATTATTAAGTAAGGAAAGAAATAATACTATTTTATAAATTGCATGTTGTTCTTGTCTTTAACGCTGATGAGAAAGGAGCTCACTGAACGTTACTTATATAACGTTGGTTAATTATCGTAGACTTAATATAATCTTTCGAGGCAAAAACGAAGTAATTCCCGTGTGTAGATGGTAGATAAGTGTCTAACAAACGTGTCTACTGGGTTTTAGACGTATTATCAACTTTAAGTTGGTTTCGTTTTAATGCTAGCAATGTTCTGGAAACTTCTAGTAGTTTTCAATTTGATAGTTCAAGATATATATATTTATTTTGTTAAACGATGTTTTTTTTCTTTACTTTTATTAAAAAGATGGTTTTTTATAGTCAGAATAATAACTGTTTTATCAAAGAGGGTTTTTTGTAGTCAAAAAAATAGCTGTAATATTTCGCCTGCACGCGTATTAATAATTTTATTTATTTTAATATGTAGTTATTTGAGCATATAGATAATAATCAATTAAGTTAATATACATTTGATAATAGTTGGAGTTCCAGCTTGCTTTATACAAAATTTCATCAAATTCGGTGCAGTGGTTTGACCGTGAAAGAGCAACAGACAGACAGATTTACTGTCGTATTTATAATATTAGTAAACACATAAATAGCAACAAAGCTAATTTTTAATTTTGAATACATAGTAATCTTCTAGTAGCCATACACTTTTAAATCAAAAACAAATATACCATTCAAAACGAAATTAATAAAAACCTAAATTAATAAAGTCTAAATTCATATAATTATCTAAACTTTTTGACACACCTTAAACTAGCAACGATTAATTTGGTCAATGCAATTATATTAGCAAATGGCGGACGTTAATACAAGGGCACAGCGCCACCCACGTTTACCGTCGGCACGGTGAAGTATACTTTTGATTGGTGTAGATGATGTAAGCCCAGATAATTTTAAAGTTAAACTTCTTTTAGTGCAACGATATTTAACGTTAACTTTTGTGTTTAACGTTATGCGTGTATCGTTTCAGAATTAAACGTTTTTGACGTCATATAATGGACGCGTAACGCTTTCCCCGCTGTCGTTTTATTTACTTTTGAATCGTCGTTTTTAAGAATAAATATTGCATTTATATATAGTATATATACATACAAGCAATATACCACTGATTGACTCATAAGGAGATCTCCGAAACTATACATCCGATTGACTTGAAAATGAGTATAATAAGGTTTAGGCGATGTAGACAGGAGGGGTAACTTCGTATTAATCTTACCAATGAGTTTGTATATATTGTCAATATTTGTTGTTTTTTTTTATTTTAGAAAGCAAAAGTTCAAAAGTGCAATTCTTAAATTTTTATTGAGAGTATATAAAATAATATTTAAATTACATTAATGTTATAGTTAGCATGGCTAGTATATTTTGATTTTATAACATTTTTCAGTTCATTATTGCTAACCTAACCTAAAGGTGACCTAGTCAAGACAGAGTTATGACTCCGCGGCCTTTGTTTACGATCCTAATGTTCTACTCACTGAACAATCTCAGCTCATACAATGAATATATAATTAAGCACTCAATTTAACAACATAACACATACTTAAATTAAATAATATCTTATCAAACAAAAACCTTATTACTCGTTCCCACGATTAGCCTTAATAATAACTAATATATCCTCTTTATATTAATCAGTTCATATTCAATTACGAAAAGACAGAGAACACGATACTTTTACCGTATCCTCTCTTTCACTCATAGTAATAAGTACCAATTAAAAATCAGTGCTTGCAGTTAACTTTGGGTTAAGTCTGGGTACCAATCATTACACATGCAACCATCAAACAGCAATGTTTAGTATTGATGCTTGGATTTGAAGAATGCGTGAACCAAAGCAAAGCCAAGCACAAGGGACATACATACTTAGTTCCTAAGGTTCGTGATGCATTGGAGATACAAGGAATGGTTAAAAGTTCCGACAGTGCTCAAGTATATGGGCGACCACGTGTACAATTTGCCATTTATTAAAATTAAAAAAAAAAGTGCTACTCCTTAAAGACTTATTTCGATTTCAATTTTCACTCCTGAAATGAAGAAAAACGACTTACATTGATTGAATTACGCTATTTTTATTCGTGTATCCTATAATTGTCATAATTACTTATTATAGTCAATGTCGCATGTCAATCTGACATTTCACAATCGTTTTCTACGGTGAGTTACGAGTTTGTTCTTACAGAATAACACTATAGATTTTTATAAGGAAAAAATATTACGAATGAGACATTTACAAATATGACACATATCTAATATAATTAAATAAACAAGACATTGTTATTCGCTGTAGATAATGTATTTTTTATAAACGAAATCGTGAGAAGCATTCTTATCTGTATTTATACAGGCAAAGACAAAACAGTTGAACCGTTTTCTTCTGTTTTGTTAACCGATTTTCTTTTGTTTTTTTATTTATTGACAAGCTTTGCTTTAGCTTCGGTTGCAAACCAATGCAAATGAATATATTTACGTTTTCTTCATTTTTTAATAATGTCTAAGGTCGAATTTCGGTCAACAGTCGACCACTAGGTAGTATTTAATTTAGACTTATACATAATTAAAATTGGGAAAGTTTTTTTTTAATATATATTTTTGACACAACATTCCATTTCTATTTTATTTCAACTAATGAGGTTTTATTTCATTATCATTAAAGAGGTTTTAAGTCTGGCTAAGGCATGTGTTATTTACATTGACAGTGACAATTCTGTGAAATTGAGATCTTTCATAATCTTCTTTCTTTGCTATGTCACTCAAAAATACTTTTGTTGAGAAGGCAATGAGTGTTTACATACTTGCCGTGAAGGTAGGATAGATTTTAATATACACTTAAAAAAACGTTCAACAGACTTTTGTCATAAGGGGAAATAAATGACCATTTAACCAGAGCACAGATACAGTAACCACTAAGCTAACAAGTTGTCAATCAATAATTATTATATCAAGACTTATTTCTCACAAAGAAAAAAACAATACGCATTCCATCGTGACAGACGGATACAACTGTATTACGTATAGCAAAAACGGAAACAGTGTCTGTCTCTTTATTGAAATATCATTTTTCTGCGAACAAAACGCGATCGTGAAATGTCAAAAAGTGATATGCGACTTCGAGAATTATAATTATTAGCTACATTTGAAGGACACAAGCACCAAAATTGCGTTACACTGTAAGTCGACATACGACATTTTACGATTATTCTTATATTTTACAGAATAGTAGATACTAATATTAGGTAAACAAACGCTCCACTAGGTGTAAATTGAAGTTTAAAAGTACTCCAATAAGTAATTAAAACAATATGTATTAAATTAAAGTCAATAACTTTTTATTAATCTGACCCGGGAATTTTAAGCCTTATAAAATAGGCTTTAAACCATAGCAGCATTTTAAAAGACTCAGTTATAAAGATATAAAGACGCACTAGTGACAATTATGCCGTTTCATACGGAGAATTAACAAAACTTCAGTGTGAACACGCAAAAAGATCATTACGGCTGTCAAAAGTTGTACATAACCTGTAAGATTATAAATTACAAATACGTGTTTATTAAATTATATTTAACTCCTTAATGACTTTTAAAGTGGGGTAGCCAGCTTTTCAAATTTCCTGGTATTCAGGGTATTTTTGAATATTCAACGACATTAATAAATTTTTATAACGTTCGAATTTTAAATATATAATTTTTTCGCACGTTTTAATACAATATCATGAAACAGCTATCTTTACAAAGAAAGTTTAAAAGGACCTACAATGGATCAGTCTGATTGCATAGGCTCCGGAGAGGATGCCTTTGCCCAGCGGTGAGACGTTTACAGGCTGTCATTATTTTTTTTAATATGACCATATTCACCAGGACAAGACTGCTAGTCAGTCTCATCGTCCGTAGAATTGTTGTAAATATTGCCCTTGCGTGCGTCCATGAGTTTTTATTATTTTTTATATGTATTTATTTAATTAAGTTATAAATATAATTAAATATTATGTGATAAAAATTATTAATATTCATATAATATATTAAAATAAATGTTGATGACTTCCGCCGTTTTGGTTTTCGTCCCATAACTAGATATCGATCACACATGAGGCATAACATCTCAATTCCCTGAGTTGACAACGCTTATTAAGTATAAATTATTCTTAACAATATCAATATATTGTTAATAATAATTTATACTTAATATATAACGCCAATCGTTGTCATTGTCACCGAAGACTGCGGGTTTAAATCTTGACAACTACTGAGTATTTGTTGTGTGAATGTAATCAAATTGTGTATGGGATTTTTTTTCATCAGAAGTCCTGCATGTGTCGAATGAAATGTCACGAATGTATCCATCAACCATGACAGCAGTGCGGAGGAATAATCTTTAAGCCTTCTCCTCAACCGGATAGGAATCTTTTGCCCAGCAGTAGGGTGTTTACTAGCTGATCCCAAGCCATCACATGATGGTACCAATTCATAGATGGATGAAAGACAAAGTGTCTTTGGGTCAATTGTAAAAAAAAATACTTAAACCAGATACCAATCACTCAATTCCATTTTTAAATCCTTTTGACATAGTCGCGTGCACAGATTATACTTCAATATAATAACGAAAATATGATGTGCGCTCATATTTATCAGTGACCTTAGAGCCATGAGTTACATAAATTGGTAGTTTAACGATTCTGATAAGTCCATTGACGTTTATATTATCAATACTCGATATCTTATGTTTAACCGACTGCAGCAGTTTAAGAGGATATGTATTATTATTACAAAGATACATTGCTGGTTTGTATACATAATATTACATAGATAAGGTATATTTTTTAAATTTGAATCGGCCTCTTCGTTTCGTGATTTTTCTTCAACAATTTTCTCTACATATATATGGAACATGAACTCAAACCATAAACAAATAATATCTACACTTATAAGATGTCAAAGATCAAACATATCGGTTAGTATCAGCAATTTTATCATTATTATATATTAGAGTTCCGTGCTTCAGATAACACGTCAATCTTTCGGCGTACGCTTGTCTCTGTGTCATATTGACGTCCGAAATTTGAAAGAGTATAGAGTATGTATCTGTCTCTACGCTGTCAGCAAGTTTATAGGCTTCATTTGAGTCGAATCGAAGCCAGTGGAGCTATTACGGCTAGAGCATAGCAACTGCGGCTAACAAATATTTGTTGCCGATTGATATCAAATCAAATCAAAAAAATATAAAACAGTATTATGGACCTATGCAGTAGCATAATACTTCATAATACTGATTTATCGACTGTAACATTTATCAATCCGGTACAAATATTTGATAGCAAGAGTTGCTGTGCTCTAACCGTAATAACGCCACTGGTCACGTGACATATCAAATTGGACAGCATCACATACATTACTCTGATCCCAATGTAAGTAGCTAAAGCACTTGTGTTATGGAAAATCAGAAGTAACGACGGTACCACTTTATTGTGTACCACTAAATTATTGTGTAATTTCTCTAAATTTTGATGTTTTCTACAAACTGATTCGGATATCGGTATGCAATTTATACCGCTGATATTTATCTTTATGATTGATTAATTTAAATGAGCATACGTAAAAAACCATTCATGCATCGAATAGAAATATACTTATCTAAGATGCTTTTAAGAAATGAGTTGTGAGATCTCCTGATATTTGTTTGTTGCGTTTATTCGGTCACGTGTCTAACAGTATTTGATTTGACACATAGTTTTTCTTCTTAAATTATAGACATAAACACACGAAAACTTAAATGTACTTTACAGCGATTAAACCCGCAATCTCCGTATAACCACAATTCAATTCAATTCTTAGTTTAATGGCTTTTAGTTGTGCCTAGGACACAAATTATTTCGCCAATGTCACTGTATAACCGCAATTTTAAGTCCACTAGTTGACAGCGCATTGCAAACGTCAGGTGACAAATTTACCCTTTGGCTTACATACGGGTAATAAAAAGAAAAAAAAACACGAGCTGCTCTCTTCGTCAGAATCGCTTTATCTAAACGTTACAAAAAATCGTTGCTAAAAGCAACGATTTTTTGTTTACATCCACACATTACCGTAAATAAAATTGAGAATATATATTTAATGAGTCTTCTTCTGCGACAAAAACGTTTAAATTAAATGTTACAAATAATATTACATTGCAATTATATCCTCACCATAAGCAAGCTTCACTCCAAAAGCACAGAAGAATGCTTGTGTAGGTAGACTTCCTGACTGTTCCGTAACTTTCTCAATTTCCAACGTTCCCATTGGCCGCAGTTCGAAATAAAACGTTTATAGCCGGAAGACCCTTTTAATTTATCAGTGAATTAATCAAAATAACTGCTTCTCGTTACTTATAACGAGTTATTTGTAACGTTAAATAATCAATACGCGTAAAATAGGTTAATACATTTTCATATATTAAAATAGTAAGTTTAAAATGTTTTTTACACTAACCTATGAAATTAAAAATGAATAACTGAGGTAATTAGTAGGTCAGTCCGCATTAGGAATCAATTAACTTATCTCCTAATAAAATATCTAACTATATATAATTTGTGCGACTTTGTCGACAAATAATATAACATATCATAATAACGTTAAGTTTTTAGTAACGATTTTCGCGATATTAATAATTATTTATATATAGCGATATTAATAATAATTAATTAATTAGTACTCTTTTGATGGTCTAAGTCATAAAAAAAATTATAATCCGTTCCAATTTTCTTGCATGCTTCGAAAAAAAAATATTTGAATGTTATTCCTATTCGAATCTTTTTAAATAATATTGACCGGATAAATATTTTCAATTTTATAAATCACTTAACAATAGCAATAAATAACTTTTTAAACGAACGTAGGCACTTATTATATTTCCAAGCTATTACCAGTTAAAGACTTAATTATTACCACTCTGTTGTACAGAGTAAACAACTATTAAATATAACGAACTTTTGAACTCCACTTAAACATAGCATCCATACAAAATAATTAATCATAAATATTCTCGACTCCTAAACGTAAATCATTTCACCTAAGCAACGATCTTGTTTCAAGATGGCTGCCGCTGCCAACATAACGAACATAAATAGTTTAATTTAGGACGCCTGTTAATCTCGCTCACTCAACAACAAAGTCTCAAATTACATCCAATTATATACCATTCAATCCTTTTAGAGGTATATTGTAAAAAAACATCCGGTAACAATCGCGGTCATTAAGAAAAAAGGCGCGTAACGAAAGATTTGACGTTTCGAGCTACCAACATGTTTAACGATGCAGACGAGTAGTGATGCGCGTCTATCGATAAATAGGGGACGATTATCGCGAGTTAATTTCGCTTTGTCCCCTTTAAGGTTTACAATTAGTATCGATGAAACCTTAAATGTCGACGTTTATCCATACACTTAAACGATGACCATATTAAAAACTATAATTACACTATAATGTGTCGAAAAAAACTAATAACAGTGATTATAGGAACAAAGATAACCAAGGTTAACTTATTAGGTATGTTATTTGCTTTATTTTATAGGCATGTAATAGTGAAGTATGTGCAATTTATAACTGTAGAAACGATTTATTACAAAAAAAACTTACAGCAAAGTCTATAATGTATAGATTAATCGTGTTATAAAATAATATCGATACAACGCTATCCTACTCTACGAAATAATCAAATTTAGAACAACAATGGCGCTGGCTGATAATCGCGGGCGTTCATTCCCGCCTTCACAAAAGTTCTTTGTCAAACCGCTTCCATATTACATTTGTATTTTTTTTTTCTTTTAGGCGACAATTTTGACGCGTTAAGCCGGCTTGATTAAAAACCATTTTTATTCTGTTCATAAAAATAATATTGTTAGAAGGGTAGTCAATTGAGGCAGGGAGCTCAGTTATTTGTCGAACAATATTTTTTATAGCTTTATATTACGTATATCGTTATATTTTTTTGTTGACACAGATAATGGCGAGTGTTATGAGGGGTTTGGGAACAGTAGCGAGTAATTAAATCTGGAGCGGAGTTTATATTTGGAACGATATCAACATTGTGTTTATTGTTCCATTGAAAAATAAATTACATAACGGCTCTTTTGCTTTAATCAATATTAAATAATATATTTTTATATATTTAATACAACTAAAATAAAGTAAAAATAATATTATAAATATTTGTACGTTAGGGTCGAAATCATTCAATATAATATAACTTTACCGGTCATAATATAATACAAATACTGGCAAGCTGCTGCTTTTGTAATAAAACAAAACGTTAAAAAAAAAAGTTTGATTTATGAACAAAAATCATAATTTTTGAGAGTTAAATTTAAAGCTACCACAGATTAGGTTAGATCCCGTAAGATCTCAGTAGGCAACCTACTCTTTGTCATATATTCAATCAGCGATATATTATGACATATTTAATATATAATATACTAAAGTTCATTGTCTTCTATTTAATAATTTATCATATCAGAGCATATCATACATAAGTAATAAGTAACTTAGTAAATAATAAAATACGCAACAGACTATCAAAACTTGACAGATTATTTACAATCATCCGAATAAAAGATTTGAAAATGTAATAAACTTTGTTTATTGAATACACTATCGTTATAATTAAGTTATCTCAAATAATTACAACTAATGAAGCGACTGTTACATTGTAAGAGGTTATCTGACACAAGACAGAGTAATTACGAAATGGTGCTGGCGGGTCACAGATAATATATCAAAATAACTTTTTAATTAGATTATATTATGCCAACATTGTTTAAGCTAAATGATAATAAACGATTTTAATGAGGACTTTTTGTACAAGATCAAAACGGACAAAGTGATAATTTTTAAGTATTATTTTTTTAATTTATTTATAAGGTAGTGTAATTCGGAACAAGCACAAGGGACAACGCTTAGAGCCCACGGTTGGCGGCGTATTGTAGACGTAATGAGCAGCTTAAAAATATTTTAGTGCACGCTCTTATAGGGAAAGGCTTGTTATAAAGTAAATTTAAAAACAATAACATTTTTATGATTATCTCGTATTATACAAAGTTACTTTTTACGTCTAATTTTATAACGATAAATTTAATATACCATAAATTTCGTTCTAAATTTTTAAATATGATATCAAATGATCATCATCGCATCAGTATCACGTTTAAATATCTAATAAAAACAATTCATCCCTCATTACAAGTTTTTGCTTAACATTAATATAAATAGCTTGTCAGCATCTAATATTATTGGAGAAGTAATTATTCAAATTACTCACAACAAATATTGATACAAGATTAGTTCTGAGCGCCATATTTTTTGCTGTCAACCACGCACAGATAAAAAATATAATGATTAACGATTGTGTTTGTACAGCCATTACAGCACTATTGAACTATTTCACATAATAAAACTGGTTTAGCACTTTATAAATATAAGGAATTTATGTATGTTGGAATTAACTAACCTTTTTACATGACTTCTGTTAAGTTTATTGCGCTGACTAGAAATATAAATTTTATTTACAAATAAATCATTTCTAACAGCGATAGGTATATAAATGAATATTTTTATGTGTGTAAAGTTAAACCGTTTTAAATTTAATAAATAAGACGTGGTATTTATATATGGGAATAAACATCGAACCTTTAATGATATGGCCACAGAAACATAACTCGTTACAATCTCATTTTCACACGTAACTAATCCCCAAAAGTAAATATATAATTGTTTTATGAATGTTTGTTTATGCGTTTTTTACTATTCAGCCAATTGCGATGGCATTTTCGTGATCGTACACGCGTTCGAAAATATTTCTGAATTAATACAACCATCTCAAAATAATTAAGGACCATGTACGAAAGATAATGTATAGAGTATGTGTGTGTGTGTTGTTTTTTTTTTACAGTATTTTATAGAAACAGGGATCAACTTTTTAAGTCCTAATATGCGGCTAGTATAGACGACATAATTAATGGTTTAAGAGTCACAGCATTTAGTGTTGCGGTTGCAATGTAAATACTTAAGTCGGTTTGGGTGCCGAGGGTTTCTAATTTTCCGAATATTGAAAAAATAACAGAACAATATCGTATAGAATATTTTGTTAAGCATTATTAAAATGTATCACATCTTAGAAGGCATCTTACTGTTATTAAAAACACATTTTTTGTGTATTCGTATGTTTATTCCTCACCTTAGTCACCCTTGGATAGCTCCTACTGACGGATTCTAATGAAATTTGATATACCTACTTAAAATATAATTAACTTGTGCCGTCGGATTGGACATAGAATAATAATAATTAGCTAATATTTAACTAACCATCGAAAAATTGCAAAAGGAAAACTCTTGACATTGTGCATATTCGTATATAAAAAATAAAAAATATATCAATACAAAAAAAAACTAGAATATTCGAACAAAACTACAGTTTCACTCGCTATTAAACTTATAATTAATTCCTATTAATTCAGACTTTAAAATTTATAAATGGATGTATTTTACCTTCTAATCAAAGACATGTGGACTGTATAACTTGACCATACTTGTTAATACACTGTAGAATTAACAGGTAACTTTTTGACAGATGTTGAATATGGACATTCGCTCCTATTTTACCTTTTAAAAGACATTTATGACTTTTGTAATAGATCTACATCTACACACACAAGATTATTAGGCAGAAACTTTTTTGTCCTTTGCAATAAGTGTCTTTAATATATATATTTTTTTTATCTTTATGAGATTCAAATATAATATAAAATTAATAAGAAATAGATATTTAGTATATTAAAAAAACACTAATGACTAACATACACTTAATTAAACTGTTAATTTTAAATATAATTTTATAGTTTCTAAATATCCGTTCCATTACTCATATCTTAATAATCAGTTTGACATTTCCCAAATATATAACTCGCCGCCGTTAAAATTCAAAAAAAGAACGATCGTTTCCCGCGCAATCTTCACTTTCTTTTTTATCAAAGAACAGCGATCAGAAATGTTTCTCCTCGATAAATTTTTATCTTAATAGCCTCATGTTACGGATAAGCTACTATTTTTTGTGCGGTTAATTCGATGTATGTATCTTTAGTGGGGAAGTGACAACTTTTTGATAACAGCCTCTTTAAAATTGTAATAAAAAATATTTCTGCCTTGCGGCCTAGTGTTGCTAGTATATTCATTATATACTACCATTTTTTTTTGTTTAGACCACGGCATGGTTATGCGACCTGACTAATGTATTTTATAAAAAATAAATAAAAAATAATAGCCATTAATAATGATAATAATAAAATTGATTATTAAATTACTATGTTTACATATATTTATGGTTTAAAATTTTACATTAAGTCGGTAATTAATTATACAAAAAATTTTGATGTAAATAGAAATGATATTTTTAACAAATCTCAAATAAATTCTACAGTCCATACGATTTATAAACATAATTATATCATGTAAAACACGAATATCAATTAGCCGTATTAATGTTTAACAAGCCTTTAATTTAATATTTCACGGTCAAATTTATTGTAATTTAAAAAAGAAAATTAAATTATATTGTAATATTTATTGAACTTGAAATAATGGCATAAAGATATTAAACTAGAATTTTAAAATAAAAATTTAGTATTAATATAACAGTTATTTGTTTTTTTTTTTTTGTTTTTATTAATAGAGAAAACGAACGAAGACGGCCAAATAATCGACCTACATAAAGAGAGTGGTCAGGCCGAAAATACACGTAGAGTATTGTAAAAAATTAAGTAAGCACGTGATGTTATTTGACAAGAATGTGTGCCGAAACTGGCAATTAAACCTTTTTTATTTAGTAACTATTTCCTGTGTATATATTAGTTACTATAGATATATGGTGAATGGTGACATTTTTTTTGCCAATTAAGAAAAACCGGTAAATGTCTCTACATGCCTATTATAAAACCGCTGGCCGTGTCGTTTAAGAACTTAGTAAAAATATTAATATTGTACAAAATTAATATAAAAAAGAAACAAATCAAATTGTAGCGACGGATACAAAAAGCTCTACCTCCGACTCTATCATTAAAATAATTCTAAAACTAATCTGATTCTCACATAGTACATAATAAAACTCACCCCCGGGGAATCTGTGAGGAAATATTCTGCCATGTCTGTTGATCAGCCAAGGGTAGAGCTGGTAAGATTCTCTAGGCACAGGCGCTGCTGGATGCGGAGGTGGATGTGGAGGTAGAGGAGCTCCAAACCCTTGTTGCTGATGAGCGAGTGCTGCGGCCAAAGCCGCCCCTTGGAAATGGGCGAGGAACTGGTGGTGATGGCTCTGAGCGTCCAAGTACGGTAGCCTCTTCAATTCAGGAGTTGGAAAAACAGCCGGCAACGCACTAGGTCTCAACAACGGCCTCGGAGATGGACTACGAGGAGACGCCACCGGCGACGGCGACCCAGGACTCGCCAGCGGAGGCGACGTTTGCTTCGGCCTCTCCGAACCACCAACTATACTGTCTATACTAAATCCAATCTTGGGCTTAGATGGCACCGCCACCACAGGGGTCGGTGCGAGAGGCATCATGCTTTCACACAACGGTTCCGTCACAAATAACACCAAATCAATACCACATGTCACAAGCACAATCCATCGTGACGCGAACACGCGATACGAACGCCTAGGCGGCGCGCGGCCGAATGAGCCCTACGCGCTCTCTCGACGCCCGGCCAACGGAAAAAAAATAACGAACATGGACGCCCGTCCTCCGATTGGCTACCGATCTCCAATGGGTGGCGTCCGATCTCTTAAGAACGTTCGTTAGACAGCTCTCGAGGACCTCATTGGTCGAACTGTTTGCAGAGGTGGAATTTGAATTTAGAACCTTCCCGAGTGGGCGGATTCGGTTCGGAGCTAGTGATTTTCAACCGGATAGATGGAGAGACGCTACGAAATCGTCGCGTTCAAGCGGGGTTGAGAGGCTTTCGAACTTAGTCGGGTATGAAACAATTAAGGCACCGATTGGGTAGGTTAGCGAGCTACTCTTTGGTCTTTTTTGGTCCGTCGGAGCCGCGAGCCGGTCGCGTCGTCCACACAGCGATGCTCTTTAATTAACTCCGATGCTTTATTAGCTTAATGTCTCGAGATAAAGTTTTTCAGCGGTTTCCGAGTGATGTATAATCGATTCGGTGCGAAATTGCTGATTCGCCGCGGTGTTTCGTGTTCGTAATAATTTTTATCGACAATAAAATAATGGCTGAAGCGACCTCGCCGTTCGATTGTTTATTTAAATTTTAATGAAATACGATAAAGTTTAAATTTCACGGAAATTTAACGCCATCATAAATATTACTTACAGTGTTTTGTAAATAGTATGATTTTTTAATTAAAATTTGTTTTGTAATAAGCTAGACGATTGATTTCAATTTAACAATATTGATTGTAAGATTAACGTAAGTCGCGTAAAACGTACACGTTTTATTGCGATTGCAAACATTTCATTGCTCGGTTCTGTAAAACAATGTCATAAATAAAAAAAAAAAAACTATTCAAATAATTGGTCGTTTTATTTTCATTACGCTCGTATTCATTTAACTTCATATTGATTTTGATATTTCTAAATTAACTTTTCAATAAATCAATACATTAACTTATATCTACAAGTAGGTAGATATACTTATAAATATGTATAGGTACAATTAACATATCATTTAGTGGTAGGTGGTACCAATATACAGGCTCCGTATTTACGATTCGGATCAATGAGTGTTCCAGTGTATAAAAGATCATACATAAGTTTGGATGTATGAATATTACTTTTATCCCTAACACTTGGAAAGACCTTAGCTTTAGTCTAACACATAAAAGCCCTCGAAAGAAATATATAACATAATCATTAATAATAAAATAGACATTATTATAGATATGGCCTTGTAGTTATAGGCGTGCATCTTAACCGATGTTTACGGGGTCAAACACTACTGAATTTCCGTGTGTTTAATTTGTATTCATAATTCATCTCGTGCTCGGTTAAGGAAAACATCGCGAGGAAAGGCATCTGTCTTATTTCAATGATAACACCAAGTCGCATTGCAGCAAACGTGTTTGTAATAGCTCTAAAACATTGGGAACGCTTTAGCTTTAGTGGGACAATTACAGGCTGGACTTAATAGAACTTAAACGAACAATAGCTTAATTAATTTCATTCAAGCATGACACTTTTCTCTAATATAAACTATAGGAGTATTAATTGGGTACTACATTTATCTATTTAGAAGTTTTCTATTAAAATGTTTTCATTAAAAGTTTCATAATTTTAATCATCATGAAAACACACAAATTACTCTATCAAACTTATATTTAAAAAAAACCATTGACGTATAGTGTTTATGGGATATTAAGATTATATATGTATCATATATAAATCTCATACATGAGTTCTGCTTTTTTGTTCGAGCTTGCTTCATATCAAATTACATCAAATTCGGTTCAGTGGTTGTAAAAGATCAACAGAAGACAGATAGTCAATATTAATTTCGCGTTTATAATATTAGTATAGATAAACATAAAAAGTATGAAGTTATTTTTCGTAAATTTCTATACAGAGCATATAAATTTAACTGTATGTAGTTGACTATGTATTTGATACGTCAAATAGTGTTACTACCGAGTTCCTTGCCGGTTATTCCGATTAGAATCGGTACATTGGGACTCTCTGGTAGTTTTACATTCGTTTACTGCAAGATGTCATTCGAAGTGCTTAAATATGAACCTACTTGAATAAAGAACTTATCGATTTTGTTTTTTATTAATCTGTAATCAATCTGTGTAATAAAAAAAACGTACGGACAATTTTAAACGAATATATAGTAAACATTTATATACTAAAGTCATTTAAAAAAGATTTGCTAAGATTTAAAAAGCGAGACATTCAATTATTATCAGTTTCCTTTTTTTTTTTATTTGACTTAATCTGTGCCGATATTATTTCTCCAATGTTAAATGGTTTACTTCAATAGAATCCAAATTTGAAATTTGTCAACAAAGAACAGATTATATTGTACAACATCGATTACCATGTGCTTATAAAATATTATTCGATTTTCAAAAACACCTACCTACTCAATAAAATAAAATAATAAAATATACATTCACTTCTTTTTTTAAAAAATTAAAATAAAAAGCGAATATTCTATTTTCGCTTTTTAATTATCAATGTTGACACTTGTTTTTTTTTTATGATGTAGATGTAGTAAATAATAATATTGGAGATGTTAATCTATTTTAATAATTATAATGTGTAAATATATATGTATATTATGTATAATCGGATAGCGTGTTCCTTTATCATTGATATCTTAAAAAAATACGTTTTTTTTTTCAATAGATACAAGGCATTACGCCTAATTATTTTTGCTGTGAATATATATTGAAACGAATACATGCCTAGTAAATATAGTACGTGGATTCTAACCGAATATCGCGAATTCAAATACGTGCCACATTATTTAAGTGCCATTTTTATTTAAAATTCAACTCTTGTTCAATGATGAAGGAAAATACCATGACGTCATAACTGACATCGTTTTGAACTTTGCCCAACAATGGAACATTTAAGAACTATTATTTGATTAACATAAACGTACCAGCTTCCGCCCGCGGTTACAACCCGTTTGGGGAGGTGTTAGGAAGTCTACAGTCAGGTTATAAACCATCTCTATACCAAATTCAACCTACATCCGTTCAGCCGTTTTAGCGTGATTGTGTAATCATTTTTTAAATAAGTATTCACGTTCATAATATTAGTTTTATGACCAAGTTGCATAACAACATCTTCTAATTTATTCGCTCGCGTTTAAGGCCGTTTAGGGATAAACAAGTAACCTATGCCTTGAGCTTTAAGTATAAAATTTCATCAACATTGGGTCAGTGATTTAGGCGCCAAAGCGTAACAGACAGACAGAGTTACTTTCGCATTTATAATATATTTTATTTGATTCGCACGCAAACCGTTGTACCTAATCTTCACGAAAATGAAACTACAAAGTTTAATCTTAAATGACACAAACAAAAATATATAATTTATTATATGTATAAATATTGTTTTAAGAAGGTGTTTTGATTATGTATATAGGTAATATAGATTAAATTCGTATCGTTGTATATCCTTTCACTAAAGTTGCTCAAAGGAGTTTCTAATGATAAGGCCAATTCTAATACGTAAATATAAAACTGTGTACACATACTACTTATTGCATTTTTCAAAGCGCTTTTAAAGCTTAATTTAATCTAACATAATTAGATTAGTTATTACGATTATAAATTTACTTAAATAGTTTAAAATAATTACTTAAATAGTGTAAAAAATATATTGATTGATAGTGAATGATTTTTGGCATTATACCTTCCTACCTTCGCATAATTTGTGCAAATGAAAATAAATAATTACAAAATCATATATGCATGGTAACTTGCTAACTTGCTCAGACAGAAATCTCTTGGAACTCGTTTGATCACTAATTTCGGCATCGTTACGACGTACTTATAAACCAACTTTTATATTTGGTATTATTTTTCTTCTAAATGGTTGAATAATATAATAATATTGTGTTCATGCAAACAGTAGAAATAAGACGTAAAATGGCGGTAACCCAAACTAAAGAACTTAATAGAATTTCTTTGTACTTGATTCGATTAAAATAAAAAATAAAAAACAAGAGAAAGAAAACAATTTTTTTGCCAATAAAAATGAAATTAATTTAATGATTTTATCTAACTACTGTCTGTAAAATATAGATATATATAAATAATAAAATCATTTATCACGACACGCGTCAAAATAACGCGTCACCTAAAGTCGGTTTTTAATAATTCACGAGTCTGGTGCACACTATTCTTCCGCCCTCCGAATCCAACACGAGGTTTACGGGTGTTGCAAAGAACGGGAATATACTCGTTACTTCAAGACTCCGGGCTTTTACTGAGATTATCGAGAAAAAATCATTATTATTGTCACGGTCCGGGGTTAGTAGGTAACCAAGATTTTTTTTTTTTTTATATTAGAGGTGGCAAACGAGCAGGAGGCTCACCTGATGGAAAGTGACTACCACCGCCCATGGACATCTGCAACACCGGGGGGCTTGCGGGTGCGTTGCCGGCCTTTAAGGAATGAGTACGCTCTTTTCTTGAAGGTTCCTAAGTCGTATCGGTTCGGAAAAACCGCCGGCGAAAGCTGGTTCCACAGAGTGGTTATGCGAGGCAGAAAGACACTTCAAATACTAATATTATAAACGCGAAATTTGTTCCGCCTGTTACCTCTTCACGCTTAAACCGATTTAGATTAAATTTGTTGTGGAGATAGTTTGAGTCCCGGAGAAGGATATACCTAGTCAAGCTTTTTCAATTCACCTCTCGAGAGGGTAAAATGTGGGGTGACGGTTGATGTTCCATAGGTAAAGCCGCAGGTTATAAAAATTGTTCCTGATGAAACACATAAATAAATCATGAATCCATGACGTTAGATGTTTTTAAATTTAATTGATTCTGTATTCATGCAATGCTATGCCATGCTATAGCTATGTATTTAATTTTTTTGTCGGGTTTTTTATGTTCCGAACGATTTGTAACTTAACAATCATTTTTATCCTGTAACATTACAATTCATATATTCAAATGCTTATTAAAACTGTATACTTTAATTCAATTCTTATCTATTATCGTCGTATACTTATTGTATAGACACCCATTTACGTATAAAAGTAAACTCATATACTCAATAAACGTTGCAGTATGCATAAACCTTTATAGCCAATCAAATCGCCCCAGGCTAGACTTTTGTCTAGGTATCCTATAGAAATCTAGACAAATTACCATTCTAACACTAACAGAGTCCAGCTTTTATAATGCTTATAATTAATTTGAATAAATAATGTCTTTCATTAAAATAATTGCTACTATTATTTCTAGTTAATTTTCAATTTCAATAAAATACGTCTGTCTCTATGTACCGTTCGAATCAGAGTAATTCAAGATGTTTTTAATATGCAATTGAACTATTTCGAGAGTCCTACTTCAGCGAAATGTTTGAATTTTCGTCAGCTTGATTTTACATTTTAACATTTTAATTTATTCATTAAAACATATTTACTTGGTGGTACGGCTTTGTGCCCGTCTGGTTACGTACATCTACTGACCATAAATTCTGCCACCAAACAGTAATACTTAGATAGACTTTACATCTTAGTTTCCATGGTTTGTGGCGCATTGGCGATGAGTGTAAGGGGACGAGCAAATAGGCCACTTGATGGGTCACCGTCGCCCATAGACATTAGCGCTGTAAGAAATATTAACCATACCTTACAGCACCAATGCACCTCCAACTTTGGGAACCAACGCTTGCGCCTGTAGTTACACTGGTTTACTCAACTTTCAACCTGGAATACTACAATAATGAATATTGGTTTTTGACTTGCACCAAGTATATTATTTAGAACGATATGAATATTTACAACCTAACTATTTTATATATATATATATAAATATTAACAAATATTTATTTAATAACACTGTTATTACATTCTATGGTTTCTAGATAGTACGGTAGGGGTATAGTACTCCTAAAAGGGATCTTATATGTTACTTAACACTTTTGACACTATTATTTTTAAATTATTTGCTAAAATTACGATTAAACAGACCAAAGCTTCTTGGCATTATACATTTATACCTTTGTAAAATTTGTGCAAAAAAAAAAACATAATATTCACCAGCGTTAAATACATAACCGAACAAACGCAATCAACTTTCTTAATACATAGTTACCAAGTACTAAAATCAGACCTAGATTCAGTAAGATAAAGTCTAGGTAAGCTATTTATCTTTAAACAATGACAAATGACTGCGACTGCGCTAACAAGCGCTGAACATTACGCTTGCAATTAATTTGAATGATTGATTAACTTAGTACAAAATTAATCTATTTATTGCCTGCGGATTTACCTATGGAAACTTCAAATGAAACATATTTCATACAGAGACGCAATTTAATAAAATCTCACCTCTTAACTTGATACCGGATTTTGTAAGTGCAAATAAGATTTTACTTCGAGATATTTGTAAGCAAATTATTATTTATAAACAAGTATAATAATAAAATATCAAATCAAGTAATCTTTGTAGCCGCGTGCTAACAAATCTAAAGGTATAGCAACACTAAGCGGAACTGAACTGTAGAGTTCTTAGTGATAAGGATTAGTGCAAGCCCGTCTGGGTAGGTACCACCCATCAGATATTCTACCGCCAAACTCATTATTGTTGTGTTCCCGTTTGAAGGGTGAGTGAGCCAGTGTAATTACAGGCACAAGGGACATAACATCTTAGTTCCCAAGGTTGGTGGCATATTGGTGATGTAAGGAATGGTTAATATTTCTTACAGCGCCATTCATATGCGCCAGCATTATGTGGTCACTACCAAGAACTTATGATTAACATATTTTTATAATATGCAATAAAACACTAATACACTTAACTACTTATTTACACTTTAATTTTACTTTTTTCTTCGACGTTCGAAACGACTTTTTTTCGCAAATCCATAGTGAACATCATAGATTAGTCAAGCTCTCGACCAATGACCAATTTGCTGTCAAATGTTGTTTATTTGTCTTTTTTCCTCTTATGGTTGGAATAAAGTATATAATTTTACCAGTTTCAAATACGGTTACGGATACAAAATCATTTCGGACTATTCGATTGTTTCGGATAGTTTCACTAGCGAATATTATATTATTTAGAAATTGAAAAGGAGTTTTGAGAAAATGGTTTAGTGTTAGGTACAATAATCGAAAATAAATAATAGCCTACTTCGCATAAATAATATTATAAAAAACAATTTTTATACTCAGATGGTTTCTTATACGGTTTCGGATAGATTATTATCCGATATAGTTTCAGTTAAGGCTATCGAGCTCTATGACATCCCGCAGAGCCGTCTCAAGCTATGCTAGGGCCATTGGGCACCCATGACTTTTGGAGCCCCTTTGGTCGATATTTACAAATAGATATAAATAATTACAAATAATTTGCTTTGGGCCAGGCTTTAAGTATAGTTTCAAATAAACGGTGCAGTAATTTTCGTATATTCGTAGGATTCTGATTGGTTGTACAATCTTATGGCTATTTTATAGCCTATTTTGATAAATATGTTAGTTATTTCTTACAAATACATATATCACTTTCGAAAATATATATAGCAGTCAACGTGAGAACAAACGTCTGAAAGAAATTGTTGGTTCTTCGGGGCCCTCTCAGTATGGGGCTCTGGGCAAGTGCCCCATGTGCCCCATATGGTAAAGACGGTAATGCATCCCAGCTACAAACGCAACGATCCAGTTGCGTTTCGGTCACATTTGAATCGGAATACAATCGAAATCGTTTCATCTCAATCGTTTCATTTCATGTTAACAATATTCAGCCGCGTTCGGTCGGCTGCAGTGCAGTTCCGCTGAATGGGGTCTTACCTTTATCGTACAACACTTATTAAATTAAACTTACAATAAAGTACACAAAAAGTACTTTTGTATTTTGTATCCTAAAATACAACAAATACTAAGTCCACGTTTTTTTATCATTAATACAGTCTTGTACTGAGTAATAGTCTTTATTTATCAATGTTTTATTGACATGAAATTTTAATGTCAGTAGGTACCTACTGATGTCCGGCCGCTGAGAAAATGTGCTGTCAGCTCCGTTATCGAATGGACGACGCAACTTTGAAATGGAGCAGAATTTAAGATGAAAAACATTCATTTGTTTATTCGCTCTACAAAATTAATAATATACTAATCTAATTTAAAACTGCAATAATTATAATGATGATAACTTTTATTTCTGTAAGTTTGACAAGTGACAATCTATAAGAAAATTATTTCAGGCGGCTCAAAATTTAAGTTTACTTTTTAATCCTCACGATATTTCCTTTCGGTCGAGTAATGAATTATAATAAAAAAAATGATTAAATCAGATATCAAAGAAATAATAAATGTCCTTTCTAAGAAACTGGTACAGACTGATGACAAAGAGGTTGCACTTGCCTAACTTACATAATATATCAAACACTAAGACGTCATAATCAACTTTGACGTCGTATATTTTTAATTTGTTATTTGTAAAAGTAATTATATATCTGTTTATCTTCATTTCACTTTTAGTTTTACATTTTTGCTATTGTAATCTGAATCAAATTAAACTTTAATTCTTAACAGACATACTTTCGGCCTACTAACGCCATCTAGCGAAAGTTATCGATATTAAAAATTCATAGAATTTATATTTAAATAAATGTGTATTCAGTAGCCACAAATATAAAATTTAATACATATTTTATTATATTTTTTTTTGAAGAAAAAACCGATATTATTTCCATCAGGTTTAAAAAAAACATAACTATGGAGGGTTTTTAGAACAGTTGATCGAAGTTATAATGCTTTCATTTCAAACACTTCAAAAATATGCAAGTATAGTTACCGTATAAATAATATTAATTTGCTATTTCTTGTTAAAATCTAAGTTCCTTTATAACCGACTCAAAATAGCAGTTATGTATATATTCGACGTGTGATTTTTTATAGGCTGACTAAATTTGAGTGTTTTAGCATTATACACGTACTTATACAATAATTTTACTTTATCAACAAGAAATTGCAACAATCGCCAACTGAGCGGTCTACAACTTAATTTAACCATTTACTGCAACAGTGTTGAAATATAAAATTACTGCAATTTATTTGAAAGTTTCTTATAACAAAGACTAATTATTATTAATTCTTGTCAAATATTTTCAGAACTTATTTAAATAAAAATATTACGGAATATAAAATTCGAAATTCGAATATCTTTATTCAACATAGACGTTTCTTATTGACTGTCAAAATTCTATCACCAGTTCGGAAATAACCACCTCAGACCTGAGAAGAACCGGCGAAAGAAGCTCATTATAATAACTTTTTTTTAATTCGATATTCGATTTTTTTTTTCTAAACGGTCTGGAGTCGATCATATGTGATACCTATACCTACTTTAAGGATATCTTATAAAAATACAGGGCGCGGTTGCTGCGAGTTGTATGTTGTCACATGTCAAATATAACTTCTTAATCACCAACAGAATTACGAATAAACGTTGTATAGCGGGTGTTACATAAAGTCAATCACTCTCTATGTCATTATTGGTTGATGATGACAACGTCCTGACGGCTTTCAGACACGGCGGTTATTCTCAAAGGAAACCAGCCAATTACTCAAGACACATAGTGCACAAGTGTGAGCACTCATAATCCTATGGCACAGCTCATCCTATATGACCAGAAAGAATTCAGGCGCAGGATCAACAGCTTTACGTGCTCTCCGAAGCATGGGAGTGTACACATACCCAAAATCCAATCCGGGCTGTTACTGAAAAATTTTCAACAGAAAAAAATCAATTACTTTTTATCGACCCGACCGGGGGCTTGAACCCATGATCTCGGGCTTTGCAGCCTTATATGTAACCACTAAGCCAACGAGGTAGTCATTGATGACATTCGAAATAACAGGACAACATTGTGTTAATAATCACACCATATTGACGATTACGGTTTATGTATGTGCCATAGGTAAAGTTCTGTAATTTTCGCGCAGCAAAAGTCACAGGGTCAGATAGTATAGTATATACTTAATAATGATTTCGTGTTTAGTTTAAAGCGATTGTAATCCCCCATTACACAATCAGGTAACCAAATCGACGGGCGCCATTATCAAGTTATCTGACGCGGCCTGGGTGAGTTTCGTGACTTCATTTGAATACCTAACATGGTTAGTGTCGGTTGTTTCTGTGCTTCGCTTCGTAACTATCTTCACACGCTGTATTTTGTTATGTTTATTTAACTATTTGACTGAAATGATATATGTAGATATTAAGATTTATATTAATTGCTGAGCAAAAATGTAAGAACCTAAAAGGAGACGGCTTGCAGCTTTTTCCACCATTCTGTATCAATGCGGATTTGCGGTTATACATGTGGTAGGCTGTCGCCCGACCAGGTCCGTCTCAAGGCAGGGTGCAGGAGGTGCAAAAAGGCTGCTGTGCTTCGAGCGGCGCATCACCGATGAAGGTTAAGTTTTAAATCGTCGAAAATGGACCTTTGAAATACATGTGGGGGAGGGGTGGGGTAGAGTTTAATAGTTGAGAACTCGCCAAAATACTGCTTACATCCAGGCACTTATTGTGCTTAAGACGAGGCTACACTCAAGAAATGCAGGTTTTCTCACGACGTTTTCTTTCACCTTCAAGCACAAGATGAATTAAGCACAAATCAAGCGCATGTAAATTTAGTGTTGCTCGGTGGGATTATGAACCGTAATCTTTCCTTAAGATTAACGTTTTCTAACCATTGAGCCATTACGGCTCCCTATTATATAAAACATTCTTAATGTAATAAAATTTCGAATAGAAGAAAAAAATATTTAACCGTCGTAACTTAATCGTTAACTATCTTACATAATTATACTGAAACTAAATATTTTTAAACAAGAAAAATAATCTTAATTTATCGCTTAATCTGCTTATTTTTTACTTTTTAACTTTCCCGCCACATGACAAAAATAGATTTTTAAGGATTAATCCTTAACCCTTTAGGATTAAAAAAAAAAACATTTTTTTGCTTTATGCCATATCCGACACAATGGTAAAACAGAATTATGGCATTACTTGTCTTAAACTGAATTTAAAAAAAAATACAAATTAAAAATTACCGTTATTATAGACAAGAGCATTAACAAAACGCATCGTCGGCAACGTTGAAACGTCATTACGTCAAACGCTTTTGACAAATTCAAAATTGTGTCATATTCCGTTCCTGCTTCACACAAGTACAATAATTATAATGGCCCATATTATATAAACATAAAAAGATAAATTCTTGATTTTCCGTCTAGGAAAGTTGAAATTCCGGCTTTTCTCTGCTATAATATGCATGTATAAATCTTCTTGAATCACTCTGTTTATTGATAAAAATCTCATTTAAATCCGTTGCATAATTTAAAAGATCCAAGCGTACAGACGGCGGGAAAAGACTTAGTTTTACCCTATATAGAGATGTTTGCAATTTAAGATTCGCAGTTAATAAACATAGTATTTTATTCAATATTACCTAATTAAATTACTAAAAACCTGCTTACAAATTACAAACGTATAAAACATCACAAAGGCCTAAAACCGAGCATGTCCGTTAATACCCGCATTGTTGCTTAAGAATTTTGAATACCGTTTAAAATACAGATTATATTACCGTTAAAGATTTTCTATTTAATTTTTTATCTGTTGTTTGTTAAAAGATACTTAAAAGATTAATGATTGTAATAAGTCACTTAAAATTATTAGTTTTTTTTTAATGCTCCTTATAAACTAAAGTCTTAGACGTTTTAAATTCGCATTGCTTTACTTTATAAAGGCTGCGTTTGTCTTTGGTTTTTTAAACAAGCTAATTACCTAACTTACCTCCGTTAACTACAAAAAAAATCAATATATTTTTAATGAAAAATCAGTATGTTATACGTATTGTTTTTTTTAATATCCTTAACGCAGGATTGTTGAATAGCCTAGCTAGGATATATATTTCGTTTGATGACTGAGATCTATATTGTCCTAGATCAACCGTGTAATTGTTCATAAATATTTTTTTGTGGAATAAATATATTATATTATTTTAGGCGTGAACACTACCTTGTTTCAGAATCCAAAATCAATGTATTTAATTTGTGTTTATAATTCATCTCGTGCTGGCTAGTGATGGTAAACATTGTATCAAACCTGAACGTGTCTGTTAATCTACCACATGTATCCACTGCTACGCTTTAACTGAACGGAATGGAGGAAAAGCTCCAAACCATCTCCTCAAAAGAAGAGGTCCTAACCAAGAGGACTCTTGGTTAAGGATCAAACCTGCATCATTCACATCACTATACAGCCTGTTTAGCTTACATGGTTAAATAAAAAAATAAAAAAGTCTATTTTCAAAACAAGAAACGATAAATGGACTTTAATTCATACCTTCAACAAACAGTTAATTTAATAAGCGAGCGACTCAAGAAAACTTTTAACATCACAAAGTTCCATCTTTAGTATCAACGGTATGTGGCATAGAACCTTGTAAACTCAACGAATATACCGCGTAATGAAGTCCAAAACATAAATTACTAAAAGTACAAACGATTAATGGGCTGCAGCGAGTCGATGGATAGGGATGGACATATGACATCGATAAAAAATATATACGGTGAAAAGTACTAGGTAATTATTAACCTTAAGTAATAATCTCTGTAATATAGAATATAATAATATCATAGCATGTGTACCTATTTATTTCGTAAGACAAACGTACACATTCCATACTATACTCGTCGGCGTCTGTATCTTTATCGATAAAGAAAAAATTAGAAATTTTCTCTAACAAACTGTTTCTCCAGCCTCTACACTATACACTCATGGGTTATTATCAATATACGTAAGGATTTAGTTAAGAATAGGTATAGGAATTGTCTTTCTGTGTACAAGACAACTATCTGGACAAAAGATATAAAGGGCACGCACACACTCCTACTATAAGACAAAGGGAATAACCGTATGACAGACGGATAGGACGGCAATATATGATAGAAAAAATTATCTGTATCCTCTCGTGCTTTCCAAGCTACGAGAGTGTGTACCTGCGTACGAATCTCCCGACGGAAAAATGCACATATGAGGACATTTAACTAATCACGCAGTCCAGTATAAATATGTTAAGTTATTTCTCTTATTCTCTCTTTACATCATGACCATCTGATGGTATGTGGTCATCACCACCCATAGACATTGACGCTTTAAAAAATATCACCCATTACTTACATCGCCAATGCGCCACCAGTCTTGGTAAGTAAGATGTTATGTCCCTTTTGCCTGTAGTTACACTGGCTCAGTCACACTTCAGACCGGAAAACAACGATACTAAACATTGCTGTTTGAAGAAGAATATCTCATGAGTTGGTGGTACCTACCCAACAGGTTTGCATAAACCCAACCACCATGTAATTAAGTAATTAATTAAGTAGTTTGATTTAATATGTATTCTATTACCGTCACGTCTTAAGTGTCAAAAAAACAAACTATGAAAAAGAACTACGAAACAAAAACCGACTTATCATTAATCTTAAATAATAAAGTAAATAAAAAATAGTCAAAATATTAATTTAAAAAATTAATTATCGATTTGATTGGCATCACTATAGGAATCAATCATATAGGCGTCGTGGAAGTTGGAACAATAACAAAGCGGTGTGTGGGCGACGCGGGCGGTCGAGGGGCGACACTTTCGCACTTTACCGGGATTATCGGGGCTAAAGAATCGATAAACATATGCTAGACAATGCACAACACTATAATTTAAAGCATTTTTCTTTCTTATGTAATAGCCAGTGAACGTCCCACCGCCGACCAAGAGCCTTCCTTCCTTAGGAGGGGCCTAAGGAGAAAGATTGGACTTTGTTACATATAAACATAATATTAATTGATTTTCTATAGGGATAGATAGAATTAATTAGTAGAAAAATAGATGATCAAATTTTGTATAATCAACTTAAATCCTAACTTCCCAAGTAATATTATTAATGCGGACGTCAGTTATATTAACACATCATAGCATACGTTGTCAAGGGAACAGAGAAGGACGTAGAATACCTAACAACTGCCTCACACTCGGACAAAGCCGTAGGCGGAGCTAGTGATGTCATACTAAATAAAAATATTCTTTATTTAAGTAGACTCATAAAAGCGCTTTTAAATAGTCATTTACAGTGTAGAAGAATAGTAAAGAAACCACCGTTTTGAAAAGGTTATTCTACCGTTAAGAACCGGCAAGAAACGCAGTAGTTATTTTTTTACACAATTTTAATGTTTCCCACTAAAAGTTTCCTTTTTTATTACAAAAACAAAAGTCAATTTATTTCAGGACAATAGCTTATCTGAACTATTCACGACATTTATGCAAATCGTTTACCATAAGTTTTCGTGCTATCTTATAATAATTAGCAGTCTAATTATTATTCAGGCCCCGATAAGCGCCAAGCTTTGTGCTAGTTTAAAGAAAAATAAATAGTATTGTCCCAGGATATGTTGACGAATATCGATTAAATAAATCGAGAATTATCGTTAAATTTTAAATTGTAAGTAATACAGATTTTTTTGAAACTTAATTTTCGTTTATTTTTTTCCATCGATATCTTGGCCTTTCACTCTATTTAAAAAAATTAAATTTATTTAAAATTAAAAAAAAATAGAAATAATAAAATTGATATCGATTTAAAAATCGAACGTTCCCCCTTTGTATGATTTTACATACATGGCGCTTACGATCAGTTCTGAAGTTGCGTCAAAAAATTAACTTGTTTTTATTATTTAGTGATTACCGGTTCACGGCGATGTTGTGGTTAATGAGATTTTTTTTTTATTTGTTTAAACTTACATATTTTCTATTTGTAACTCATGAGTATTAACAGTATCAACATCATTACGTTATATGAAACTTAAATAATTTATAATACCTAATAGTAACCGAGAAGGGCCAGTGGTTAGAACGCGTGCATCTTAACCGATGAAAACATCGTGAGGAAACCTGCATGTGTCTAATTTTAACGAAATTCTGCCACATGTGTGTTCCACCAACCCTCGTTGCGTGGTGGAATATGCTCCAAACCTTCTCCTCAAAGGGAGAGGAGGCCTTAGCCCAGCAATGGGAAATTCACAGGCTGCTAATGTAATGTAATGTAATAGTAACCAGCACCTTGTACATTGATTTAATGTATATATTAGCGACGCGATCCGGCTCCGCACGGGTGCAGTTAGTTAATAAAAAAAGTTAGAAGTGCGCTTTGCTGGAAAATATTGTGTAGGTATATTTATTTTGCAACGTTTTTTTTATTTTTTTTTCCATTAATAATGAATTTGAATAATATAACAATTGGATTGAGTTGTAATTTAATCGTGAGCCTTGGATCAAAATTAGATAAACTACATTATTTGTATGTATATCGTGAGGTTGTTCAGTTTTTTCGATAATATACCGTCATAGTTCATCCATTTTGTACAAATTATTTATACAAACATTCCTGATTTATCATTCTATTATTGAATCCATAGAGTGGTTTTGAAAAAGAAAACGAAGACAGAATCAGTAACAGAAAGATTAGGGCTGTAACATCGAACATAAATGTATTTACAATTTTTCCCGATGTTTCTACAAAGGTACGCCTTGGTAACAACGGCCTTGCTAACGTGCAGTTTTCTCGTAACCACGAAGACATGAAAGAAAAGAATAATTATGTCGGCCTGGCTTGTTTGTCCGGTTGTCTTGTGTATTTGGAATGTATAGTACTAAAAAGAAGCAAAATTGTCTATGACTAAAACTCGAGACAATGAGTTTTAATCATAGACAATTTTGCTTGAATGTGATTATATATAATATTTGACAGTACGCCAGAAAGCTGAGTTAGAGTAGAGTCTATGCCACAGGACGCTGCAGTAATAATAATAATTAGTATATGGTGTAAATAGTCATTAAACCAGACTGAGAATTAAATAAATAATGATAATATCTGAATATTTAAAAAAAAAACTTTCAAATTAGTGTTTAATTAAAAATTAAAAATATTTTTCTCCTGAATCCTTAGATATAATAAATAAAATAAAATGTATAAAAAATAACCTAATTAATGCTTTTACGTTAATATTGCTGTTAAATATTGATTATTAAGTTATCAGTTTTAAAAGAAGCGATAGCAATTCCACCTTTTCACGTCGAAAGCCAGTCCTGTGACATTTTACAATCAAGATCATCTGATACACGTTATCAAGATTTTCTTCGCTATGATTATCATCGGTCGTTTTTTTTCCTTCAGGCACAGAGTTTACTTTTCATTAGCTTTTGGATTCAATATTAATTTAACAAATTAAATATTGATAGATAATCAAATATATTATATTTGTCCCGTTCAAAAAAAAAATTTTTTTTTCTTTGGCTGTATAAAATGGAACTCGTCTTTTTTCAAACTAAAGATAAGTACCAATAAACTAACAATAAATTATCGATATTGGTTAAAGAAAATACAACTATAATAATAAAAAAAAAACGATATTACAAGGGTTAATTTAAAAGAATCGACTTAACATACAAATAGTACAGATTACCAACAATTTTATGATTATAAATGTTTTAATTACATCCATTCATTCATCCTGATGTTCAGATAAAACTTGCTATGCACTACTCATTAAAACTTGTAGCTAAAGGCAATACTCTAGTTAAAAAACGGCTTGTGCGGTTCGTAAAATATGTTATTAACTTACATGGAAACGTGTACAAGTTTAATTAAACATAAATAAATTATATACAAATTATTTTAGGTATTAAATTATTGTAATGTATTGGCATCTTTATTATAAACATTCGTTACTGCGTTATGAAGACTATTATTTATTTTTTTATTCCATGTAAGTATATTAACCGTCATACTTACGTCATACGTCATACGTTGTAAAAATAAATAAAAATAATTTAAGACACCTAAATTCTCCGACTACGCTTTTAAGCGTTCAAAATGATTTAAGTATATTTTTAAATATTAAACAATCAATATAGGTACATAGATTAAAAATTGAGAACTATTCTTTTTTCTAAATAAAATTATTTATTAATAACAATATTTATATTACCTGTAGCATTGTCATTTTAGTTTAAAAAGTATAAACTTTTTTTTATATTGAACTAAGATACGAAATTCACAGACAATCTTTTATGTCTATGCCCCGAGCGTATTATAAAAAAACAACCCATATCCCTTGTTTGTTAATTTCTTTAATTGCTCGCCGGAACGTAACCGTCAATTATTGTAAAAAAAATATATAGGACGCCATAACAAGAGTTTCGACTACTTATTCTTAATTACGTTTAACTAAGACGTAACTCAAGCTGAAAGTAGGTGTTTAGTGGACTTATCTTCGACCGAGGACGTTGATGTATGGCAGAATGGAACGGAACGATTTTGTTTTTTTTTTTAATTTATAAGCTGTGTATACATTATTGACAATAAAGTCAAACTAATTATTGTTAACATCACTTATTATTTATAAGGTATATCTTGTGTATATGACCTTAATGATGTTTTTTTATTGCCAGTGCAAGAAAACGCACAGAATTTTCCGCAGCTAAGAAAAATGATATAATAGTCTTATTTGGACGTAATGTAAAGTAACAGGTGTCCAAATACATTTTTGAACGTCTAGTGGAATTTTTAAATAATTATAAAAGAAACAACATATGCCATTAAATGTAATAAATTATGCAAAATTTTAACATAAAAACTGCAATATATATATTTTTTTTAAATTAAATTTCGTTACTTCTTTATTTCAAGGTGCACGTTACGTGTATACACACCTTAACTTCTGCGAGGCGCTGGAGCACACCATGTAATTAGTGTGTTATAAAAAGTCCAAGTAATTAATTTAGCCTACCCGTGTACCTGTTTTGTGTTAAACAATACTATATCACTGTTGACATTTCGTGCTTAATACTACTTGCTAAAATTTCATTTGTTTGTTTATGAAAATAGAAAATTAAATTAAGACGTTTAAATTTGTAATATTTAAGATATTTTTTTTAATAAGACTTAATTAACATTTTATATTTGTGATGATAATAAATTGAATTGGTGGTTGGCCTTTGTGCAAGCCCATCTGGGTACCACCCACTCATCCTATATTTTGCTGCCAAATTGAAATAGGTACATGATATAGTTGTGATCCGGTGTAACTACCTACACAAGAGACACAACAGCTCAGTTCCCAAGTATGTATGTGTTGTGTAAGAAATGGTTAAAATGTCTGTTTGATTGTCGTTCTATTTACATATTATATTAGATAGATATAGACATTAGATTAGGTAAGAGGTACCAACTTCAGGAATATGTCCTGAAGTTGATACCACTTAGCATCAGCTGATCCATTCGGCAGTCCGGCTACCTATACCATAAAAATATCAGAATTATACCTGAGCCTTTTAGGAAAACGTCGTGAGGAAAAACAACGGAAAATGTTTCATGTGTATTATGAACGAACTACCTAATAAAGACTAAATAATTATATACCTAAGGATAGCATTTATTCACATTTATAATGATTAATAAAATGAATAGAACCAACATGGCGTGTAAGGCGCTCGTGTCTTCATTTCAGACAAATTACACTTTCGCTAATAGCCGCGTCTAATGTAATACTGATTGTGTTTAAATTAAATTAATGTCTTCCTAACTAACCTGACGTATTCTAAGAAATAAATATCCCCTGCCGCGATTAGAAGATATATATGCGACACTGTTTTTTAATTCGTTTTTAAATCGTAGATACTTCCTTCCTAGATAATAATATAATAAATAGGGGTTTTTATTTTATATGGACGACCTCCGTGGTCGAGAAGTATGTACACCGGTTTTCATGGATACGCCTCTCCGAGGTCCCGGGTTCGATTCCCGACCGAGTCGATGTAGTAAAAGTTCATTAGTTTTCTGTGTTGTCTTGGGTCTGGGTGTTTGTGGTACCGGCGTTACTTCTGATTTTCCATAACACAAGTGCTTTAGCTACTTACATTGGGATCAGAGTAATGTATGTGATGTTGTCCTATGTTTATTTATTTATATGTACGTAGGGTAGGTACGTAGGGATTTACAAATTTTGAATGGGTAGGTTGGGAAGTTTTTGCCGCCCTTACCTCTACAATTGTCATGTCCTAGATCCTTTTTACAATTCCAAGAATTTCATTGAAATTGCACGAAAAATCATTTTAGGTTTATTTTTAGCTAATCGAAGCTTAATCATGTATGATGATTAAAGAAAAATATTTCACCCTTCTTATCTCGTCTCTTATTTGCTTCAAGACTTTATGACCCATCAAGAGTATAAACTCATCACAAACGATCCTCGATAAGTAACTGGTACTTCCGGATCCTTGATTCCCAAACCGTTCAATGTGACTAAGAAATTATCGAACTCAACTAACAATTCCAGAATCATAAAATAATTTCCGTTGTGTGGATCACTAAACTTTTCACTTTTTCCTCTAAAAGCGAGACCTCTTGAACACAGCCTCTTCATTACAGCAACAACCATTTTCGGAACCACTTGCTATTTCCAATAAGCAATCTCTTCATCAATTTGTCAATGTAGTAAATTGTCGATTCGACCATCAATTGCACTTCTAACTTTCAGACCAATTTTTTTTATGACGCGCAGAGTTTCCATGCTGAACTACTCGGTGTGCTGCATTTTTCCAGTCATTAAATCCTTCATTCTCGAACTGAGTTTTATTCTCCACTGGACCGAGTGCCAAACGGAATATGCAATATACGGAACACTTACTCACCGAGCAAATCAGCCAATTTTCCTTCACTTCATTGTTTTTCATTTTTCTTTTGGAAGATACTCACTGGCAAGAAACGACGTTGTTCAGGGTATAGTTTTTCAGTTTTAGAGAAATCAGAAGACTTTGATTTGATCGAAGCTGCATCTTGCGATTCCCCTTAAAGTGTCGTTAATTTCCCATAAAGCTGGATCTTTGTTTTCATCGTTTAACGACAAGGTCTTCAATTTTGGAGCACTCGTCAAGAACATAATCAGTTTTTTCTTTAGTCGATAGTTCAACAGATGACCGTAGGGCTTTTAAGTGCGTTTTATCTTTTCCAGATTGTATTGTTGAGGTTTCGGATTTTTCAACACAATTTTCATTAAAAAAAAACTGTCAATTTTTGTGGTTTTTCGTATAATTTGATCTTGTTCTTCTTTTTTTATTTTGGCCTTCTTTTTGTACTCCGCCCACTGAGTCGCTTTCTCCCATCACTCATTTTCACAATTTTTGAATCAGGAACTGAAATGGAAAGGATGATATGAGAAAGCTTACTTCTTGTACGCTGCTTGCGCTTCGTTTAGAATTTACACAATGAATAGGTAAAGTTAAAGCATATTTTTTTTCTATGCTATAACTTCTTTGCATAGTTCCCGATTAATTGTTTATTCTGAATGATTATTTCTATTCTTTGATGTTTGCCTCATTGAAAAACACAAAATGACAAGATAAACATGAGCAATTTGGAATACTATTGATAATCGATATGAAAATGTTCAAAAGTTTAATATGATCGTATTCTAAGTTTAGAATGGAAAAATATTTTTACAGGAATTTTTCAATAAATTGATTCGTTAAAGATGAGTTATTACGATTATAAAAAGTTTTTACTTACCAGTGCTATGAAAATATTGATACAATCCACGATAGACTTCGAAACATAACAGCTTACACCCACGTAGAATATCAATTCGTTATGCAATTATAGGAAGACACCACCAACGGAGGCCTTGCCCATTAAAAATCGCGAAATCACAGTTTGCTTTTGTTGCAGCTATATTTTGGCGTTGCCAGTAAAATCACGACACTCCTACTCAAAACTTTAATATGGGAATTATGATTACAATGATGCTTATATTTCGTAAATTTAAGGTCGCGTTGACTCCAACGTAGAGCAAAGAGCGTCTCGAATCACGACACAGTATTTTTTGCAAGCCTGAAACTCGTGGTTTTGTAGTTTCGTGCCTTATTTTCTTTTATTTCGATGTTGTTTTCGTTTTTCGCCTCGATTTATTCGGATAACCTGCGTAACTCACACGGTTATTGGAATGGAGAATGGGCCTCGGCACATGCAACATTGACGTCGTTGAAATCGGTGAAATTATTCACTAAATTATTTACTATATTCAAATTACAATCACAAAATTATACACAAACCATCCAGTTCGCAGCCAGCTGGTTGGAACCAGTGGTAGGACTGGCATGTATGGATTGATAGTGGGAACAGAGAAATACATTATCTTCAATTTTGCTCTATTCACTCATACAAAGTGTGGGCTGAGGGCACAGGCGCCGATTAATTATTGGTTGGGGGAGGCGAACCAGCTGTTTTACTCTAGATTTGGGAGTTCGCTATACCGAATGTACAATAACAAGTGAGAAGGGAAGTCAACAGCAAAAATTGTTGCAGAGTTCTATCTGTAAAACATCAGAAAACCATAATGCAGAAATATTTTTGATTTATATGACCAAATTTTATGCAAGAAAAAAAAAACACGGTCCCTAAATTTGCCGCCCAAAAATCTGCCGCCGTAGTCTCCAGCTTACTCAGCCTGCTGGTAAATCCGCCACTGCATCTAAGCTAATTAAAAAGACGTACCTAGCAGATTTAAGGAAAGCAAATTGAGTTTATTAAACACTTTACTATTAATATTAACATTATTATCCGCCGCTTTTAATACATTAATACATATTTGAAGGACAAATATAATGATTTACATCTATCTCAGCCATCGAATCGAATAAATTGTGTATCCGAAACCATTGTAATAATTGAAAACAACCAACTACTTTTAATTATCACGATAAAATATCGATATGGTTAAATAGTTACACAAATCGATAGTATCGATAATCAGAAACAGAAAATAGTCGATACTCGACACTATTCTAAATAGCCTAATTTAGGTTTATGGCTTATATTGCGTGAAATACTTAAATCTAACGTTTGTTTATCTTTATTAATTCTTCAATTGGAATAGACTATACGACATTGATCATTGTCGATAGAAACGACTATCGAGAATCGATACTTTACTCTAAAGTCTGACTACTGTACAAGTACAACCCTAATTTTGACATAGACATATCGTAAATCGTAAGTTTTGTTTTTGTAAGTACTAAATTGCAAGATTCCTTAAAAATAAATAATGAATGTAGTCGTAATAATCAATACTTGATACAAGTTTTAATGTATAGGAGTTTTAATTTAATGGGGTACCGTGTGACTGGATCAAAATGTCTTACAATCTGTCTTGGATTCACTTTTATTATGGGGTGCTTCTTGGCATCTCTACCGATTATTCCTTCGGGTAAGATTTAAAACAAGAAAATAAAAAAATATATAGTAACATTACATTTAAAAAAAAAAGAGTAAAAGTAATACTCTTCTTTAATAATTAATATCGTATAAATACATAATTAAATAATTGCATAGTATTAATAAAAATATTAGCGTTTTCTTATTCGACAATAAGAATGTTAACTTGTTTAAAAAAGTTAATTAAAGTTAATTTAATAATCATTGATTTCCTTTCTCATATTTCCAGAGCCCACAAACCACCAGATATCATCAACAACATATAGTAAAAAGAAATTAGCCATAATCGTACCATTCAGGGACAGATTTGAAGAACTCCTGGAGTTTGTACCTCACATGTATAAATTTCTAAACAAACAAAACATACTTTTCCACATATTCATCATCCAACAGAAAGACAACAATCGCTTCAACAGAGCCTCACTCATAAATGTCGGTTTTATTTACACAAAGAAGGACTACGACTACATTGCTATGCACGATGTAGATTTACTGCCAATGAATAATAATTTAAAATATGGCTATCCCAAAAATGGTCCTTATCACATATCCTCCCCGCAAACACACCCCAAGTATCATTATGATACTTTTATTGGTGGTATTTTATTAATAAAACAAGAGGAATTCGATTTGGTTAATGGTATGTCGAATAACTACTGGGGATGGGGTTTAGAAGATGATGAGTTTTATGTTAGGTTAAAAGATGCAAAATTAAAAGTTTTGAGACCTGAAAATATTACAACGGGACCGGATAATACTTTTAGGTAATAATTTTTACAGTACTAATCCTTTATTGTTTACCTGCTGAGTTTCTTTCGCTGGTTTTTCTCAAGACTTGGTATTCCCTTTCCCAATCTGTGATAGATTTTAATTTGACAATCAATAAGTAAATTAAATTTTAAGTAAGAAATTTGATTTGTTTTAAATATTAGAAATGTCGCTTCTCATTATATTTACTAGCTTTCATATTTTCAGACATATACATGACAAAACATATAGAAAACGTGATACGAGGAAGTGCTTTAACCAGAGGGAGATTACCCGCCATCGTGACAGAGTGACCGGAGTCCACGATGTTGCATACAAAATCCACAGCACTCACAATGTTTCTATAGACTCTTTACAGATCACAGTTATTAATGTTGAACTTATTTGTAATAAGACTGCAACACCTTGGTGCCAGTGTCCTGAACCACCTAAAGTCAAGAAGGTGAAGTGAGTTAATTTAAACATAGTTATGGAATAAGGCGTCCATGTACTTAGAGTACATTAAAACAAAACATAGCCTTACTAATAAGGACCATAGACAATCTATGGAAAGTCAAAAATTGAGGCAATATCGATAATGATATCAAAACCTTCAATAAGCAAATTTCATCTTCATAATCTCCAGAAATTTCAACAATACCTGCAGGAATTATATACTCGAATTTAAAAAATAATATTTCCATCACTTTTAACGTTATAAATGATTACTTAATGTCAACATAAATATATGAATTGTTGGTTATTTGCCTCAAATCAGTGAGGGCCATATATCCGAGCCTTTAATGTATATATTAGAATTAAAAACCAACTGAAGATTAGTAAGAATTAAATAAGCCTTATATTTAAAGTCAAAAAATTGAATTTTTGAAATGAATTATGGTGATGCCCTTTTCTATTATGAGTATTTTAAGGGCCTGATTCTCTAATACATTAAAAGCAATATTCAGCCAATTTAATGTATATATCTGTTTTTTAAAAACATTATATTAATACTCGATTTATTCAACAATAAAATTAAATACATTTATGGATTTGTGAAGGTATTTTTTTTTACTTATTTACCTCTGTTTTTTGTATTATCTGTGACCATAGACAGACTAGACTGAGCGATAGAGTTACAAAATTAGCCATACTAGAAAGAGATAAAGCTGTCAGCCATTAACTACTACTTTCCTAAGATTGTCTCCTTCACAATTAATTACCCAGACATGTATGAACCCTAAGAGCATTGTACAGCAATTGTATAATTAGACAATGCTTTGTCTTCCTCTCTCGAATGTACAATCACTAATGACAGAGAGAGATACAGTTCTGTTTCACTATTTACCTATATACAACTTTTATGTTATGAATAAGGCCACAAGTATATAATATAACAATATATAAAACTATGATTCAAGACTTTTTTGTAGATATTGTATTTGAATTTGTAAGTCAATTATTCATGGTAAGTAATAACTTGTATTATAGTTGTATACAATTTAATAATGAAATCCTAGTCTGTTCTATTTTCAAGGATATTTACTAAATTTATTTGATGTTTTTAAATATATTTAATTTAGACTATAATATAGTTTTATTTCTTAACATCTACTACTGATATTTGATTCACAGTATTTTGACTAGTTTCAATAATTTCGCCCAGTCCTTAACTGCGAATTAGAGAAAATGGATGACATTTTCTTTTTACAATTTTTTTTTTTTAATTAAATATGTAAGTATATTTAATTTTCCGTATTTTTTTTTTGTTTTGTGTTATAATAAAAATAACTTAATAAATCTCTATTTAACAGCACACATGAAAGAGACAGCACTATTATGTAAGTTTGATAAACTGCCATAATTGTTCACTTTCTGATTTTTTAACCACACTTATATTTGAAGATATGTGCCAAGTCCTATTTCATTTATCAATAAATATTATCTAATAAGAACAGGGCCGGGTCTACCATACGGCTTTTTGGGCTTCAGCCCAGGGCCCCGTGGATTCAAGGGGGCCTCAGCTCAATCAAGTCAAAGTCAAAAATAGACGATAATGTGAAAGAATCCATAACTTTATTAAATTAAACAGATCGTATGGTTTGCAGCCCTGCGAGTCTTGCAATTATTCAAACCCATTCAATTAATTTAATTCAAGTCTACGTTCAGGTATGTCTTAGGTGGGCCCTAAGTAGTGCTAGCCCAGGGCCCCTAAACTTACGGTCCGACCCTAAATAAGAAAACAAACATTTAAAAATAAGTTTTTATTTCAATGTCCTAAAAAGGAAAAAATGAACTTTGAAGTAAATACTGTATACTACATATATACAACTCGAAGTAAATAATGAACCTATTATTATGCATTATTATATGATACTAGTAGTCGCCCGCTGTTTCACTTGCGTTTTAGTCGTTGGGCGTCATGTGTTATATAAAAATGCCAAGTCCTGTGGTTTGGCCATGAAAGCGTAAAAGAAAGACATTACTTTCACGGTTATAATATTAGTATGGATTAAAAGCTTGCACAAGTATAAACCAAAAGTATATAAGATCAAAATTTACAATATTAATTCATATTAAATCTAAAATCACCGGTTCGGAATGTAGATTCTACTGAGCATAACCAGCAAGAAACTCACTAGTATCAACAATTCTAGAAATAAAAAACAGTAGATTTCAGGAAAGCTTTAATTTAGCTATTACATATTTTAAGTACTATAGTAAAATAGTTGCCAGTATTAATTATGTATTCCATTTATAATCATATATAGGTACCAATTCTCTTACACAAAATCTAAATAAATTAACAAATCTCAAATATACTGCCATCTCTTTCCAACATTTGGGAAGAAGAGATAGCAATACTTATCAGTTTTATTTAAAGATTGCGTACAAGAATCAATACCTTTTTGATATATATAGAATTAATATTCCACATGAAACATTAAAAAGCTAATAATGAAAGTACGACTGTATATATTTTATATAATATTATTTTTATAATATTTATTAGAAAAAAAAACTTTTATCATGATAGCGAAATGTTTATTTGTCTCACAGAAAAAGGTCCTAAATACATTTTAGGATATGTATAATAAATATAATTTTTACGTATATAAAAATATTTCATAAGTCACTTGGGAAAGTGTTAAATATCTGTGGAAAAATATGAATTTCCCAAGCATATCGGAATAAGTTTGTTAACAAATCTTAACCCTTATCTACCCACGAGGGTCGTTTACGTCCCACGGGATAAAAAAAGTAACGTACTACTAAATCTGGAAATTATAACCTACCATTATAAAAATCGCTGCCGAATAAAGTCCTGGGTACATATGGGTTAAGAGTTCTTTCAATAAAAGTGGTATATATTTAATTATTTTAAGTACGATATTTACATAAGAATACGAAAAAAGTTAATAAATATTATCTACACTTTTATACACACAAAGGCGAATACGTTATATGTTTCGTAGCTAATTATATCACTAGACACGTTATGTTTGCAAATGATTGTCTATAAAAAAAAAAAAAAAAATACCAAAAATATCTATAGATATTATTTGTAAATATTTTAACTGTACCTTTAATGAAATTGTGACGTAATAAATGAAAGGAGGTGTGTGGATTCACTGTTGAATCTGTATATGACTAGAGCTAAAACTGAATTCACATTTAGTATCGAAATACGACAAAATTATATTGATTAACATAACGTAAAATTGCAAATGGGTTGCTATTAATGAATTTATAATTATTATTTAAGACGAACGCGAATGTTATATTCTCATGTAAGCGAATTAAATCTTTTTGAGAATAAAAGGATGCCTATAAACCTAAATAGTGTGACGTCACAACGTAAAGACGTAAGACGTACACGGGATAAGCAGAAATTACATATCACTATATAACATTTTTTGGTTAAGATTAATATCGAATACGCTCTTGCAAATACTATCATTTTGGTATTAGTATAGATCTTTGCACTCATTAAGTACGATCAGCTTGAAATCACTAGCGTGCATTTATATTGACTACGCTCATAATGCAGAGCCGGATTTAAAGGCCTGGAGGCCCTCGAGCAACAGGGGAATGGAAGCCCCCCATATTATTAAGCAAGTTCATTTCAACATTTTCATTTCTGTCGGTCAAGTTTGTAAATAAATTGCTTAATTTCTGTAGCAGTAATATTATAATTTGACAATATATATTGTGGGAGCCTCTCTTTTACGGAGGCTCCAGGGCAGTTGCCCCAGTTGTCATCCCCTAAATCCGGCACTAACATGTAGCCTTATTATTAATTTAGCTAGGTGTAGAAACAAATTGATATGGTCTACAAATATGTTCGACTACCCTAAACATGTGTCAGGGCGCGATGACGTAAGTGAACAGATAGATAAGCATTATTTAATTGACGTATATAACATTGATTGTGTGAGATGTCATATAACACGTGGCTGTATAAGCTCTTACTAAGACTACACTGTGTAAATATGTAAATTACTACTTGAATTAGAGATTTTAACGTGAAAGTGTACGTACAAAGTGCAGCTACAGTGCACATAACCGATTATTATTACAATGATAAATAGTATCAACTTTGACAGTAAGTACTACAGTTGTTTTCGACTGTACATTAACGAAATCGTAGATATTCTTTAAGAACGTTCTCGATAATCACCGCAGAACACGTTCGTGAAATATGAGAAAATTATATGCTTCGTAGTTTCAATAATCGATGTACCAAAATAGCGTGTCCATTTAACGATTTTCAAGATTTCTTCGTGAGATGCGAAGCGAGTTCTTACAGAATAACACCGATCATGTCCGTTCCGTTGTAAAAAATCTCAAAACAGTTATCAAATCATTACAGAACTAAACATACTTCAATCTCTTTCTCATTCAAGGGATTAAAAAAGGACAAGAGCTCTTAGTCAAATCCAATTCGTATCGAGATTATGTACAACAGAATAGCCATAGACAAAATAAAAATAAATTAAAACATGCCAACTTTATAAAATAACTAATAAAATAAATATATCTTTGTAATAAACTTTTAATAAAATACGTATTTAATAAGTATTTAGCAAAACAATTGACTACACTTGATTTTGTATTATGGCAACAAATTATAAAACCACAGTTCACTAATCAACTTTTTTTTTAATGTAGCTAATAAAAGCAATAACAAATCCTATCAACAACTTTATTAATCTCGGCTGTTAATTGGGATCTTACATGACGTTATAAAATTGATACGAAGACATGACATCTGTTGGTCTAAATATAAAGTAATTTCAGGTTACCGTTAAAGAAAACGCCTAACCTTGTAAGCCAATATAGAATTATCTGGCAATTTATATTAGACGGGTAACAATTTTTCATTACCAATCCAAAAAAACGGACAACGCACACGGCGTAGAAAAATTCGGAAATATTAATAAGAACTGTGCATTAATAATGTGTACGTAGCGTAATAGCTTGCTGTGTGTTCTCTCGCGTTATTTATGGATATTGTAACCTAACCGATGCCTAAGGCCGTGCAGATCCCAATTTAGTGTTAATTTAGCTGATTCTCTTATAAGATTCATAGTTTGAACTACACATATATCTCACTAAAACAGAGATTATTTTTAATAATCCTATTATCACTTCTCTATCACATTTCAAACGACCGTTAGTCCTCATTAAGTCACGATTCTAGACGCAATTAATATTGTCGCTTAAATATACGAAAAGTGGCGGCTTTTGTCAAAGGACGACGCACCACCTCTAGCCGTTTCGATATTAAAAACGGCGCTTTAAATAATATGAATATTCAAAAAAAACAATGACGTTTGCCAACCAAGAGTAGGAACATTTTTCGAAATCTTTTCATCGTTTAATGACAACAAAATTGACGTTAAAATTATAAAAACATGCTTATCAACAAAATATCTTCTTAACAATTTTAAATTTACATTTTTCGAAGATATTTTGTTGCTGACCGTACATACCACACAACATATAAGATAGTCATATTATTATTTAAAAACAATTAACATAATTATCTACACAACAAAATCAAAGTTTATGTTCATGGACAGTCAGAATTGGCCGAACTACCTTATAATAAACTTCATAAAAAAAATTCAACAGTGTTTAGAACACTTTAGGTTACAATATAGAATTGAATAAAGGCACATTTGATATATCATGCATTAATTTGCTTCATGAAAATATTATTATATTTATATAATGTTAAGTAACTAATGCTCTACACTGAGTGAGCTATATAAAGCAATTCGGCCAAATAGTTCGTTCACTCAGGACAATACAATACATGTTTAAGAATTTAACTCCCAATAAATTATAATTTTTGCTATAAAAAAATCATCTGACTAATTAAAGGCATTCAACAACAAAGGGATAACAAGTGCCCCATCAGCCTTGGCAGTATTAAATCACCGTAAATAATTCAACTGTTAACTTTCAACAAAATCATAAAAAAAAACAGCACAAGCAATCTTCCTAATATGCTTACTAAATATAAATTAGCGAATATTTATATGTCCTAAAGTGAACGCACTTCAATGTCTATTTAATAAATTATAAGTTGTCATTCAATATGGCGCGCGACGGCGGTTTATTTCCCGCGCGGCGCGCAACACGTCAGCTACAGCGCGCAACCGCCTCCCTACACAGAAATAGAAGACAACATTACATCCCCACGACGTTCAATCACATATATTGATGTATATGTACAATATGATAAGTTGTTTTCTTTTATGATAAACGGTACTCTATATAAAATAATTACAATTCGACACTCAAAATCAATACAATTTAGATAGGCTATACTATATTCCACAAGCAGGAGGAATAAAGATGAACAAACCTTAGATTTACATGTTCCATGCGATTTGCTAATAGCTCTGCTATACTTTGCAAAAAAATATCGTTTAATAAAACTTTATTTATGATAAAATAGTATTTCACAAGTCCATAACGAATAACATCAGATTATCTTGAACTTGTCAATTTCAGGTCAAATTTATTTAATTATTTTCGCTCCTACCAGTGGCGTCCAATTGTAGAGGCCTATGTCCAGCAGTGGACGAGTATGGGCTGCTGATATTGATCATGGTGATGATCTGTCAAATTTTTAAATTTTATACCGTTGAAATTGATTTGGCGGGAAAAACCAAAATGCCAGAGAAATTATCACCTTCGAGTTGGTAAGAATTAATGACTTCGACAATTAAAATAATTGATCTCATCAGTTTCGAATTTAGATTATGAAATATTAATTAACTAATCGTAATCTCGTTGAGTGTTGAATTTTAATTATTTTACATATTATGTACCCAATTGAAATATTTAACAACGTCAATGAAATATATATTTGTTATTCATATAAAATTAACGAAATACAGATAAATAAAATTGACCATTAATGGATGCAAGGACAACAATCAAATGGGGTATTAACAAATGCTTTACAATTACTTTATATTGCAGACTCAATATTTCACGACAGTTATAAACTATACAGTTTTCAGGGATGAAAGAGAATTAATTTTTTCAAATTCTATTTTATCACGAAAATAATTATCAATATTTACCGGCGACATTGTAATTCCAGTAAATATGATATGATTTAAAAATTTAGTGATGCTAAATCTGCAATATACTCTTTAATATATAAAATCATATAATACGGTGAAAATCAACGTTGCAAATATAATTTTAAGTATGGTTTCGAATATTGAAATAAAAAATATTGGCAACGTCGTAGAAGTAAAGCCTCGATAGAAAAAAAAAACGGGGGACAGAATAAAAATACATTGCTGCAAGTTCATTTTCTTTTATTTCCATAGAAGCTTTACTACGTCGAGATAACAAATAATAAACTAACAATACAATATCTAGACACTGACATTTGATATTAAATTTAGAATACTGATACAACAATGAATTCTACTTATAAAAAATCTATGACACAACAACGAAAAAAACTTTTACAACATTCTAATCTTAATTTTAATACGAAGACCTTTTTGGCATAATTTTGTGCGACTTTTGTCTTTTTTGTGTTTTTTTTTTGTCGACAAGATTTTGTGCTGTTTACAATTTGACACATTGGGATATTACAAAGAAAAATATCACAGAATATAAAATCACATCTATTCTACTTGTCTAAAGATATAAATTCTTTTTGGAATTTTCTAATATTAGATTCAATAACGTTTATAATATGTATAGATAGATAGGTATACATTTATTATACTTACAAAATAGTTGATAAAATATACGAATGTGTACAGCCAGTTTTAAAAATTGTAATAAAATTTAGAATTGACAAATACGATTTTATATTTAATTTACTACTAATATATCGTATACTTGAAATTAAATACAATATTGAATGCTAATTTATCAGAGTAAGATAAATTATTAGGATTAATACGAATTCAAATTTTAAATTTCGAAAATTTTATTTATAGATACCTACAAAGTACTCAGATCATACCCAATGAACATCGATAGATCGATTGAAAATTTATTCGATTTGAAAATAGAAACGATTATTATTCTACTCCTAATTATAATAAGAAGTGTTATAATCAAAAAGATTAATGTAATTCCATTGAAAAATTATACATAGTAATATTAAAACTGGCTACATTACAGTTGTAAAATTCAATTCAAGTTTCATAAATATTTATAAATTTTAACTATTATATATAAAATATATTTGTATATTAATTAAAATACATATATAATATATTTATTAATTATATATCGTTTAGAGAACAGTTTAAAATATCTAAGATCAAATTTATTTCTTATATCACTAAAAAAACGACATACTATCACTCAGAAATAATTAAATAATGACAGATATACATACATATATAATTATAAAAATATTTTATTATATACTAAACAACTACATATATAATAAAACAGTGACGTTTCATCTCAAGACAATACAGATTAAAATGTCATAAATTATATATGAAAGAGCTTATGTTTCCTGAAGTATTTGTTATTTAAAGAAAAAACAACTTTATGCCATTAACAAAGGGGTTCTTATTCGTTAACTTAGGTGCATTAAGAGATGTATATTCATCCTGCTTTTACAGCAATGTTTTCTAACATTAAGAAATACTCTATCCCTCTCATATTTTAATACATATTATACACACGAATTAATCATTGTGTTTGCTTTTAAATTAATTATGTTTTTTGTTTTTTTTTTTAATTTAAGGCAGAATGGCATAAGTGTAAAAACCTCGTCTCATAGATCCCTTTAGACGTCACATTTTCTTTTAGAATCTTTAAAATATTTATAAGAATAATATAGGGATGTTGGTGGTAACCACCCGAAGGCGACGATGCATAATAAGCCTATAGATAAAATGTCAATGATATTACATTAGCTATAAAAGATTTACGGCCTTACGTTATTCAGCGGATATTTAGTTAAACATAGATTTATCTCTTTCTTACATTAATGATTTAACATTCGAAAGAATAAGACAGCATTGTGTAACTAAACTAAACTTGTGTTTGATAAATAGAGTAACACTAATATTTGAAAAATTACACTGTATTGATCCATATCATCCCGTATGTCTTTATACCATAAACAAAAAACAACCATAGACTATTTTCTCAATTCATTAAAAAGTTAACATCCATTGAAATTTTATAATTTAATTATTACTGAAGTGTATTAAGTAACATTTTAATGTTTAATAAACGTTTCGAGTGAGAAATGGAAGACAATAATCGTAGAAAAATATTTACTTAAGAGCGGGGAGAATACTTTATATAAAGTTTGTTAATATATGAATTATACAACTATCAAAATTCAAATTCAAAATATAATTTAAAGTCTTACAAGAACATTAATTTATTTACAAGTCTCGTCAGTTTTATAAGAAGCTATGACCGGTTCGAAATATTGAGAACCGGTGTGAATCTGCTACAGAGTAAATCATCGAAAATCATAAGCACGGATACGCAAGGCCGGATTATACGTTAGACAGTCTATTGCCTTGGGGACCCTTGTCGATGTCGATGCGTTGCAAATATTAAGAAAATAAGGTATTTATTATTCATATATTGTTCATAAAAATTCTGGGGATATATATTTCTCTTATATGAAAAGCGTTATGGCATACTTTCGTAATACAGTAAGGAACATCATAATTATAAAGCACTGTGGTAGAAAATAAACCTTTTAAGAAGTTAGAAAGGGGTAAAAGGGCCCCGAGATGGTTAATCCGGACTTGCATACATTACCATAATTATAAGTACAGTTGAGTTTAAAACATTTCTATATAAACTCTTTCTTGAACAAGATTATAATACGAATTTGTAGTAAAATTTTGGCAGACATTTGACACGAAATGAACTAAACGATGAACCCAGCTATATCCAAATGCAATCACCATAATTTAACAAAAATGAGACACATCTTGCATATATCGTCTACCTATTTTGGAGCTGCGTGGTGGAATAAACCAAAACATTTTTACTAGAGAAGAGGATTAGCCCAGCATAACGTACATTTTTGCATATACGATAATATTCTCCCAACGTTAGTAAATCTCGGCGACCAATCAGAAGAGAATGCACGAATGAGCATGCAAACACAAGGGCAATTTCTCTACCCTCACTTGCATAGGAATGATAATGCAATCCGACGAATGGCACTAAAATCGTCAACTTTTTTAACTCGATGCAAAAGTTAAAACTTTAACGTGTGTATCTGTCTGTCTGTGACATCGTAGATCTTTGTTTGAAAGTCATGATTAAACCACAGTTCAAAGAGCATCAACTCTATTCTAGTTATTAAATTAATGATAAACTTGTAATGGTCTCATGCATACAACATTTAACTTAAATATTACAATAATTACATATTTCATGAGCATTTCAACTGATGTTTGTGCTCATTGGTCTCAATAAATAGTTTTATTTATGAAATAGGCGGATGGGCAAAGTGATATTAAAAAAAAAAAAATTCTTACATCATTTGGGAATTAAATTATTATCTCTGGTGCCTGTAGTTACACTGGCTCACTCACGCTTTAAGCCCGAACACATCAATATAATTACAGTTAAATCTATTTTAGAGGGTATTCGTAGGGAAGATCACCTGGGGAGTACACTCGGGCACATAACTGGGTCCAATAAGTTTCCTCGAATACAAAAACGCCGGAAAACAAAACTAAACAATCGCCTCCGTATCACTTATGACATGAATCCCGTGTTTAGTCAAGATGAGTTTGACGATATCGTTACAGCTACGCGTCTTGTAGTTCCTACTGTCGCGATCCTTCAACTTGATACTCTTTACCTTATCACATAGCTTACTCACCTCTGACTTGCTCTTCTTAATCTCGTCCGGTTTCAGTTTCCTTATCGTGGACGCAGAACACCGTTTCTTCACGGTTGGTTGTTTCGGTTCCGTGTTACCCTCGCTCACCCTCCGCCTGTACAAATCGTAGTCGTCCTTCGAAAGGTAACTATCGAGTGAACTGTAAGCACTTACCTTCTCGTCTTTGATGGCGTGTTGTTTTACATCGCTTACGATTTTAACCGCTTTTCCTGGCACATACGTCGACGGTACCTTATCGATGTACGCCATCTTCGGTTTTGGATCCAACGTTGGACTTATCGTGTCCGTGTGATTGGGCATTAGGAAGTTTGATTTCTTCGCTCGCTTCACGGTTATGGTCTCGTCTACGATTGACGGTTTGTCTCTGATCGATATCAGTATGTTTTTGAAGCTCGTCTCCTCTGGTGACGTCATAATGACGTCTTGGGGTGACTTTTCGTAGTTGGCTAGGATATCATTGAGGAGGTTATACTCACTGTTTCCGTGCAGCGTGTAGGTAAGGTCATGATTAATTATTGCTGTTAAAGTGATAAATTTACTTAAATATATAAATTTATAAGTATATATATAATTAAATAAATCCTATAACAACACGAACATGACTTTCATAATTGTATTACAAGCCTTTTTCCAAACACAATACCAGTGAGTACTTACAATTGGAACATTTATCATAATTCATAAAAAAAAAAAAAAAAACATTACTCACGTGACGCAAGGTACAGATCCATAGAGCCTATTCTGCCTTATGTAGGCCAGTACTGCGTCGTCGGTCAAGTACTTGGCGCTTTCGCCGCGCTGCAGCAAGCGACGGATGACAGTCGAGCTCACTTCATTCGCTATGTAGTTAGTTACAAGTGTCACGTTCTTCTGAAATGTATTAGGTTCTAATTAATATATAACATAAACATAACATAATCAGCCTGTAAATTTCCCACTGCCGGGCTAAGGCCTCCTCTCCCGTTGAGGAGAAGGTATGGAGCATATTCCACCACGCTGCTCCAATGCGGGTTGGTGGAATACACATGTGGCAGAATTTCGTTGAAATTACACACATGCAGGTTTCCTCACGATGTTTTCCTTCACCGCCGAGCACGAGATGAATTATAAACACAAATTAAGCACATGAAAATTCAGTGGTGCTTGCCTGGGTTTGAACCCGAAATCATCGGTTAAGATGCACGCGTTCTAACCACTGGGTCATCTCGGCTCATTATTAATTAATTAATTAATATATATCAATGTCATATTAGTTACAAGTCTTTTTTACACGAACGTAATGTTTTTCGTAGAATTAAATTATTAAATTCATCATTCGAATCCTTAAATCATACGTTCAGGACAGTCAGTTTGTTTATCGTTGTGTTAGTGCTTTGAGCTTTGTTTTTTTTTTTCAAACATTCTACCAGTCAATGTAACTACAGGCACAAGGGACATAACATCTTCGTTCTCCACGTTGGTGGGGCATTGGTGATGTTTGGAGTAGTTAACCTTGAGCACCATCGACGAAGCGACTCCAACGCACGCGCCCCGGGAGGGTGCAAGAGGAGCTTTGCTCCTCTTGCACCCTCGATTAAGACGGCTGAGTGTGTTCATTACTTTGCCCTTCTTTGACGCCGCAACGCATCGACGAAATTCATTTAGGGACAATTTATGAGCCGGACAGTACTAAGGCTGTTATTGTAATTAAAAAAAAAAAACGACCAAGTGCGAGTTAGCAAGAAAGTCAATATAATATATATACTATAAAAAAAGTCACGCTTGTTGTATGGGAACCCCTTTAAATAGTATTTTTATATGTTATTTAGAATTTTTTGTTATAGCGGTAACAGAAATACTTCATCTGTGAAAATTTCAAGTATCTATCTATCTATCTATCTATCTATCATGGTTCATGAGATACCTGGTGGCAGACGGACGGAGTCATTGTAAAAGGATCCCGCCTTTGGATACGGAACTAAAAACGCAAATTGGAGATACGTGTAAAAATTAGTAGACCTATATTTCAGAAACTTATATTAAAAATATACTAAACTTACTCTATATTTGTAAAGCATATCCGATTCATATATAAATCGTCCAGGATCACTTCCGGCCCTCGTCACGACGACCAATCCGTGACGACCGACTATCGTCTCCAACTGAAATAGTGGACAATTACGTTCAACGAAAAATCTAAAAAAATTTTTTACAAAACCAGATGAAATCTTCCTAATTAACCAATAACACAGCAATTATTTTAATAAAGTTCGATTTTCAAAAAACGAGGGACTTTAATAAGCGTTCAATGCTATTAGGCCATTTTATTCAGTCAGATAATAATAAAGATAAACAAACCTTAGATTTACGTATTTCATGCGATTTGCTAATGAATCAGCTACGTTGTGAACTAATAAGAATTTATAATTAATATATATTTATTTACAACACAACACTATTAGACTTAACTACTTATATCCATTTTAATTTTGCTTCCAAAATTCCGATAACAGTTCCGATAGATAGTCGTCTTTAATACATCGATAATAATAATTCGTATTATATTTAATATTAAGTATTACATTCTACAGGAGTCTTACAATACCGAAATCATTTCTATGGCTTAGCCGTGATAGTGCAACAGACAGACAGACTTTCGCATTTATAATATTAGTATAGACAAATATATATAAATATATATATTGGTGGTCATTCCACTTACATCTTCATCCGACCACAGGCCAGGTTTAGCGAACGACTCCAGCAGGTCAGCACCACAGAGCAATTTAACGGTGACACCCTCGCCTACATTACCATTAAGTTTCTCGTTCAAATTATTCTGCTCGTCGATACTGTTCACGTTTAAAACATCGTCCGGAAGCCAAGATGGCGACTCCGTGTTAATATTTAAGGGTGACATGTGACAGTTTATTGTGTCCTGAAATTAATAATACTGACTAAATATGTGACTTAAATCTGATGACGTCAGCAGTCTATGAACACTTAACCAACAGGTGTCCTTAAAATTGATACGATGACTACGGTAGGCAGTAGTCGTACGTTTTCTATTCGTAAATTATATTTTTTCTTTTATTAAGCCGTACACTATATAAACTTTTTCTTATCTTAGATATAAGAACAGATGCGGCAAAATTAAGAATAAAGCTTTTCTGCAAAGTTATCATTTAATATTTCAAAACTAAAAAATTAGCTAAATTGTCCATCGAACAGGGCCATTTTCCGTTAAAAACTGTCAGAAGTGTAACAGAAAAGAAAAACATGTAGTCACACAGATTATTTATGTATTATAACCCATTATGGACATTTGTAAATAAGGTACTTTAACGTTATTATTTAAACAAAACATAATGTAAACTTTACTTATTCTAAAACATTAGTGAGTCGCACTGTTGACAAAAATCCTCCTCCCTACTTAGAGGAACACATCATCAACTACGGACATAAATATAGTTTACTCCATCAGGTATCAATGCCGTTTAGAACATACAAAATTGCCAACATTACATCTAGACGTTTCATCGCTCAACACGACATTGAATTACATGAATTACAGACAGTAATTAAACTCACACAAACAAGACTACAAGTGTAAAATAACAGAACAGATCGATTCGCATGGCTATATTTACCGTTGGCCTTCGAGCCTGTCCTTGGCGATGTTTATTGATTACAAGACTCACAAATGCAACGCTATATTATGTTGCAACCTTTATTCTAGTTAAAGGAATATGTTTATATTTATCTAAAGATAAATAAACTAATCGTTAATACACCGCGAACCATGGAATCTAAGATGCCTGCATTTACACAGGCCGTTTTTATGTAAAGTAATCTTATTTGGGAGCAAATCTTTACATATTCTTCGTGATTGATCATTATTAAATAACTTCTCGGTACCCTGATCTCATTGGAAATGCCAAATGTTTAGCTGAACATTAATAAAGTTCTTTCAACTGAACTTTAAGTTTCAGCCGGGCTAAGCCTTCTCTATTTTTATGGTGTGGAGCTTACAACACAACGCTAATCCAATGTGAATGGATTTGGAAACATGTGCTGAAGATCTTGATCAAACACACCTTGCGATGTTTTCCTGCACCACCGAGCCCGAATGAATTATAAACACAAATACGACAAATGATAACGCATTGTTGCTTGCCTGGATTTGAACCTACAATCTTTAGTTACCATTCAAAGGCCCTATTAGTTAATGTGGTTGTTTTGCGCTAACGTATGAATGAAACGTTAAATTGCTACACATTATTACATATCTTATCGATAAATAACCTTGATCTTATGTTATTACATGAATTACTTTACGAAATGCTGATAGAAATTCAATGTTAAATTAAAATAAACAATGTAAATAATTATTTTATCTCAAGATAGCCGAGAATAAATTAAAATAAACACACACATGCGTGCTTACTCACACTTTAACACGGTTATACATAAACTGATTGTCTCCAAGCTAAATTAAAGGCGCACATTAAAATATATAAACGATTTTTTTTTATATCTCTATTCTCTCATTAGTCATCACACGCACACTAAGACATCATGTAAACACAAACGTCACCCATACTAATGTACACCTTCGTAAGTGAACAGGTCAATACCAATTTCTCTCGATGTATATAATATAATTTATATAAATAGACTAGCGACCCGCCCCGGCTTCGCACGGATGCAATTCTAATACTAAGTATACTACAGAATGTCTTACAACGTTTTTCAGTTGTTAGACAATACAAACCGCTATGTCCCTGCGTTTTAAATCAGTAATATCTTCGAAAATATTCATTTAAATTACATGCTCTAATGGGCCATATAGATCTATATTAAATGCACAATGTATTTAAAGTATTAAATTGGGTAAGTATTAATGCTGTATTGCTTAAAATCGCTTCGAAAATAAGCCATTATTTCTCGTAAAAAGTAAAGGATAAAAAATGGTTATTTGGGGTTATCCCTGAGAGATAGACATATACGATCGGCGACTTTTTTGAAGACCTTTTTAAGGTGTACAATACAGTACCTTATTTTGATCTATCTCGTAGGGTTCAGCAAGCGTTTGCAATGAAAGCGAAAAAAATATGTTTATTTACGACATCGCTTTAGAAATCTCTAAAATTATCAATGTTTCTGTACTATATTGTGCATGTATTATACATATAAACCTTCCTCTTGAATCAATCAATCTATTAAAAGAAACCGCAAAAAAATCTGTTCTGTAATTTTAAAGATCTAAGCATACATAGCGACAGACAGCGGTAAGCGACTTTGTTTTATACTATGTAATGACTTAACTTAAATGAGACGGAAGACTTAATAATAATAACTTATTGGGTTATTCAATTGCCTATACTGGCAGTAGGTAGGCAGTAGTCAGTTTGGTTTATTGTGAACTAGTTTGGGACTCAGGTTGATAAACAATATTTATATATACTTATCATTTAGTTACTCGACTGCAAAACATAAATACTTTCCATAGATAGTTATTTCACTATATTTGATTTTAAGAATATGTTTATCTGTCTCACATTAAGCATAAACATATTATACATCACTATTAGCATGCATTAGTATGAGTAAATGATGCCTTAGCTTAGTAGATGTCGTAGTGTGTGTGTGGTACTACTACAGGTAAAGGCAGCAAAGAAATATAAATTAGATTAAATTTATTAAGTTTATTTTATTAACAAATTGTTTAATTTAACATTGAGGGATGCTTTGCCAGTAAATAGATATCTACTTAAAAATATTCAGAAGAGCCGGGGTCTGTTAAAAAAAATGTCCCATCATCATCGAACAGACCTTATGAAATAATTTAATAGAAAAATAATTATATAATTAAAATTTCTACCTGATGGTATTGTAATGACAATTTAGTTCTCGTCCACCCAGACTGCTGTGTCTCCCATTCAGATATCTTGATCCAACCCGACGATCTCAAAGCTAACTTTAGCATTGATATCCTAAGAATGAAAAAAATAATGCTAGTAAAGCATTTGTAGGAATATAAATTTATTGACAAATTTTAAAAATCTGTTTAGTAGATATGTTGTTCACATGAAGGTGCACTCTCTAATCTCTATCTCTCATAGTCCAAAAATAAAAATCAAATGCAAGATTAATGAATTGATGTATTTTCATAGAGATGGACTTTAACAATTTTCATATACCGGGCTTCTCGTTATTTCTCTAGATAATTTTTTAGGCCATTGGCCAATAAGTGATACTCTATTAATTTTATTATGAAAGAGGAAGCAATAACCTATTTAAGTCTCACCTATGATGTGAAGCAACAAGATCTTTCTTTCCATAAGCATCATGAACTGGCGACACAATACCACCTACAACAGTCCCCATACCCAAAGATTGCATATAATCTCTGGCTATTTCTGTAATAAAAAAAAAAATATACTTTATTTTATTGATTTGATTAAATTAATTCACTCATTCAATTATTACACAACACTTAAGTGTATGTAAAAGAAAACAGCATTTTTTTATTTTTATTAGCATAAAACACAATATCCATATTATTTATTTCATATATTCTATGGTATAATAGTAAATATTATAATATTATCGTAACTCACGTAAATAATACATAATGTATTATTATTATGTATAAAATACCACAATATATAATATTTATTAAATTAAAAAATATATATTAAACGTTTATTCAATATTTTGCATTTGAATTTTAGAAGATGAAATAGATCAAATACAGAAAATGTCTTGAAATATATTTGAACGAAATCTGATTGTTGAAAAATAGAAATGTAGAAAAACTATGTAAATAAATATTGGAAAATGTTATTATTTTAATAATTACATAAACGGCAAAACTATTTCCTCTATACTTAATCTAAATAAATACGTAAATTGATATATCAATAACTTACCGAACATTCGTAAATGCATATATGTCGGAGGACTAAAACTACCACAAGCCATTAACACAATTTTGCCTTGAGACATTTTTCCACAATCTTATAAATCTTATAATTAATCTTGTACACAAAATTACAGTATCTGAAATTCGTATCCTGTCTTATATGAATGAAATCAATGCTTATTGACTGTTGTGTACATCACATCTACATTACTCATAGCTCAAACTTGAAACTGTATGACTGACATAAGCAAAACTGATTACTGAGCGTGAGTTGACTTGCTGAGTAAAACCAAAATTCTAATAGAAATTCTTGCCAAATAATGTATTAATTTTACCCTTAAACAAAATTACATTACTGTTTTGTAAAATTATTTATATGTTTTGATTATATATTTAATGATTGCTCCAAAAATATAAAAAGAAACATCCAATTTTCTTATTCAAAATATTTATTAAAAAAGTATATATTTTTTTAAATCTATTTTTAATTGCCATTTCCTTTTCCGACCGAGAGGAATGTATAAAATATTTTACATATTTTTTATCAAATTTGTATATGATTTTAACCATGGAGTAGGATTTCTCTTTTTTTATTATTTTGCGCTGTGAGGAGATAGTTTACTTTAAATCAAAATAAATCGAATGAAACTGGTATCATAGTTTCTTAGTCAAATTACAAATATGAAACCTTATGAACTTGTAATCTTGTGACATAATAGGGTATTTTCGGTAGTGAAAAATAAATTATGAAATTGAACAATAATTAAAATATTTGAAGAAATATACTGAAATATTTTGATATTGATTCATAAAAGCGCATTATTAATTTATTATATTGAAATTAAAAGTCGATTTTTTTGTCTGTATATCGTGACGTAACCTAAAACACGTTTCAATATAATCTAGCACTTTGATAAACAACTTTTCTAGAGTGCTAGTAATGCTAGTATTTGTACATTACACTCCAACGGTAACATTTATAATTCATTATTTTCCCAAAAAACACTAAATATTTGTAGATGTTAACATTGAACGAGTACCGGTCGTACATAAACGATTGTTGTTTCTAACAATCTGACGTCATTAAAAATTTGAAATGACTGACAGCGTTTTTGCGGGAATAAAAAAAGGCTTAAAATTTAATTTCATTTTATGGCATAAAAGCGTGTTTATTTTGCCGAAATATATTTTTTTGTGGCTTTTTATTAAGGAAAACAACTATTTGAAGTACTTTTTCAAACATAGTAGAATACCTTATTGAATAGTATCGATTGATCAATGCCTATAATAATATTCCCATAAGATATCACAATTAAAATTCAGTATTTTAGTATTTGCAAGCTTATAAGGAATTTAAAATTAATAATGTACTATTAAAAAAAAACGTTAATTATTTTTATTAATATAATATGTTTAATATATAATATGTGTAATTTTATTAATGTAATAAAAATGAGGCGATTCATAAGTATTACATGATGATGTAATTTTTTTAAGTAAACATGTTCACTCCAATAGCTTTAAAGTATATTTTTTTAAAAGTTTTATTTGCTATTATTGATATTCATTAGATTTTTTTATAGCATCAGAATGTTATAAAATGTTAAAGACTTAATATTTTTAGCCGAGGTGTTTATTCATTCGAATAAATCGAGACCTGTACCCACCCTCATTGCCATCATATCATTTCATAGATCAGATATTTATTATTATATTTATAATCTGTATATAAAAGAGAGTAGAGGACGCCGGTCGCTGTCGCTTGTCGACGGTAAAATTGAAAATCGGCCATTTTATATTTTCACTGAGTCGGTGTCGCATTTGTTATTAACAAATTAACAATACATTTGCTGTTTCCACTTTTCTAAACCTATAAGTTTGTGCATAACTGCTGAAAAAATTATAAATTTAACTTGCTTTGAGATCTTTCAATAAGTGCATACACTGTTTGTGCGGTGAGTATTATCTTTTGCTTATTATAAGGTTTTCAACCGGGCTACGTAAGCATTATAACATTTTTAAATTTATAAATGTACATTATTTAGTACATACATTTTGATGATTATTGAATTATTATATTATTATTTTTCTGCTTATATATTTATAGTGTAATCTTAATATATTGAATTATTTCTTTTTTTAAGTATAATTGATGTAGGTAGCTATAAAACTTATTATTTGTTTGTGAAATTAAATCACATGCTTTGATATTTACTGCCATTATTTGTTTATACCCTGTCGATGTAAATAAAAAAAAGCTTTGTAATGGTGTGGCTAAAGGAAAATTAAAATATTCTTATTGTTTATTCTATTCATATGAAGTCAATAATTTTTCCCTTTCTTTTTATTGATCTGTTGCTTTGTCCTTAAGGTATAGAAATAAAATTTTCTCCATTACGTCATCCCAATCGTTATTGCAGAAAAAATGGCGAACCGTCGCCCTCAAGGAGGTGGTAGGCGCATGGATTTTGGCCGCAACGATCGATCGAAGAATTTTCGTGGTGGTGTTTCACCATGGCAAGGTGGCGGCCCGGGCGGTGATCTTCCGAACCTCCTTCCTCTGGGAGGTGGCCCCACTGAAGCTACTCTGGCTCTTGCTAGCAACATTATCAACCTTCTCCAACCGCGTCAGAATCCGGTGCCTTCCTTACTCGACATGCCTATGCGGCGTGATTTTGGTCCAAACATGAATCGGTATGACCGAGGTTATGGACCAAATAGGGTAAGCACATAATTCAATTGCTATAATTATGTTGTATACAAATAATATCAGTGGTTTGCGATCTGTCATATTTAAAATTTTATAATTAAATTACTGTAAAAAATATAACTTTAAATGGCTTGAAATTATTAATTTAGTATTACTGTAATAACGTAACATGCCTAGTTTTGTTAAATAAAATTTCTAAAATGGTTATTTTTGAATGTGCTAGTTTACAGGTTTTGAACAAGAATGTGACTCATAGATATGTGGATTTTTGTGTGCAATTATCATATTTTAGCCCATCTTCATAAGGCCTACGGTGGCTAGCAGCTTTATACTAACAACTGCTATATCAATTCCCTCTAGATGGGCAATCAAGGTAATTTCCGGCGTACGGGAAATTACAATCGTGCTGGTGAGCGTATCAACAATCGTAAGCCGTTCAGGCCCAATGATGGGCCAAGACAACAAAACAAGAGCTCCCCGAAAAAGGATGCCGATTCAAAGGCTAAGCCTGTTAAGGACAGGTAAGGAATCCCAGATGTTTCCTTCCGGTGCTATCACCGTTTTTCCATTCCACGGCTATCCTATAAATTAGCTATTTCAGCAAAACTTACGTTCACCGGCAACTCTAGCCGCATTGGCAGTAATTTCCAACCTCATTCCGGGGATTTGTCATTCATACATAAATCAAACAGCATTGAAGAAATTTGTCATGGTCGTCTTCATCATAGACAGCCTGTCTGTTTATGTTAAGTTCTGTTGAAATTGTTTTATAAATATCTTATTAACAACATGTCTAAAGCTTCATGCATCTATACAAAATTGTATAAAAATATTATTCTGATTCTTAGAAATGTTTGTTTTTTTGTATCTCTAAAGATTAAACTCAATAATTTAAATTTTTTGTATGAATTTTTAACTGTTCTTCTGCTATTTCATGCAAATATTAGCCGTTTAGATTTTTTTACAGCTTTTAACCTTTTTTTATATATTATATTAACAAATAATAAGCAATAATAATATGTCACACACATCAATAACATCAATACACAATTTTAATTAAATAAGTAATCTGTAGCGAGGAAAACAATGATTCTGATAAGCCGGAAAAATCTGAAGAGGACAAGAAAGATACTCCGAAAACACGCTATGATGATATCAACCCGCAACTACTGAAGTGCCACATCTGTAACAAGAGTATGTGGGATGGAAGGTCATTTGAAAATCATCTCAGTGGTCGAGCTCATGCCATTATGATGCAAAAGACTGCAGAGAGTTATGCTCTCACTGCTGATACTATGAGGCAAGAATTCAAGGTTAGTTTTATATTACTTCACTTATTATATACTTATATTCCCATGCCTAACTTTATCACCCAATACCGAGAACAAACTTACAGTTAACACAAAAAGATTTTAGCTATATACTTCTTCCCCTTGTAATTAAAGCTTTTTTTTTTTAAAGATTTTAGCCTGTGTGCATTTGTCTCGGAGTCCCTCTGCAAAATAAAGCAATAGTGTGCAATTATGTTAGCATTCCATCTCCCATAGTAATATCATTCCATAAACTTTGTCTTGATGAAATCTCTCCGTCTTCTACAATTTAATACCCAAGATTTCGCGTTCACAAATTGTTTCATGAGTTCAAGTTTAATATGAAATGGACATAAAAGAACTTAGACTGCATTGACCAAATCATCGAAGATAAGAATTGTTATAGCATATTACTAGGATACCATTTACATATTCAGATTTCTAAAAAAAGTTTTGTGATGGGTTTTTTTTCATAAAATGTTTTGATGCGTGCTACAAATATTAATTATCAATAAGTTTTATTATATAGTTGGTCCTTTGCTTTTGCGAGGTGCAATCACTACACAGTCGTCTGAAAAATAAATAATAAACATATAATTATTGACAGATACGAGAAATGAAACGGACTCGTAAAGCGGGGCAGCAGCCGCCGCGCGACTTCTACTGCGCCATGTGCGACATGTACGCGGCCGACGGTGCCATCCACCGCACCACGGTCGGACATCGCAAGCTCAAGAAGTACCTGCACCCCACCTGCACCTCGTGTCACAAGGAGATGCCCACCAGGATCGAGCTGGACGAACATCGTCTCACTGCTGAGCATTTGAAGAATATGCAGGATAAGCAGGAGGTCATCTCCAAGCCGAAACCAGAAGGTACTTTTTGTATTTCTATAGTAATTTATGTTATATCATAAACTATCCACGTATTACATATGGATATAAAGCCATGTAGTTCTTGCTAAGTATTTGATACATTTTAATCATAAGTTATATAGAACTAAGAGAATTTTTGGCTATTTAACCAAACAAATAAAATTGCCCTTCAATTTTTTTTGTTCTTTACCAAATAAAGAACAATTATTGATTTAGTCTGTGTGTTTGTCCAGAATGTTCAAAATGCATAAAAATTACAAATTTAAATGTTTGCACTACTATAGATTGAAATATTAGTATTCCAAGGTATTTTTAGTAATTATCTCATCAAAACAATTGACTATATTAAAAGCTATATCATTTTCAAGTTTATGAACATATTTATTACATATATAATACAAACTTGGTACATGTAAAGCCGCAGGACCTAACTAGTCTGATTGAATATATGTAAGCATCTAAATTATCCTTATGTTGGTGGGACCAACCAACGTCGAACGCAAATATTTAAATGGAGTGAGGGCGAAAGAATAAAGACTTAGAGGCTGACGAGCCTGGATATAACTATACACTACAATGGGCTATAATTTTATATCTTTTTTTTAACAGTGATGATAATATCAACTCTGAATATGGAGCAGATGTACCTTCGTGATGACAGACAACGTTGGAAGCGCGGAGAGCGACAAGATCGGGACAAGGATGAGGCAGAGAAGGACAGTGAGGCTAAGAAGGTAAATTAAATAGTAATCTATTTTTCAGACAAAAAATTTAAAAGAATTAATTCATTTTAAAGAAATTAAAAATTTTTAAAATATAGATCAGTTTTATGCAAAGCAACACTTAATTTATAGTTTTGAAAATAATACAAAAGTAAGGTATTATTCGGAATTATCAAAAGTTTTTTTCCTACGATCTGGCTTTGTTTAAGCAAACTGTAATTGTAACCGATTTAGTATTTACGACCTTTTGCTTTTGCCTACTGACTTTTGATTTGCCATCAACACGGACTACGCTGATTGAACATTACGTTTTCAGTTTGAAGATTGAGATAAGATGGTATTTTTAATAAAATTTTTTTTTGTTTTTTTTTTCAAAAAATTTAATGCCAACAAATGTATTTCAAGGTCAAAGTCATTTTAGATATAAGAAAGTAAGATTTTCTTTGAAAGATAAATACAATTTTATTTATACAAAATCTTAGTATTATATAATACGTCATGTCTTGAAAATGCCACTCCATTATTGAAAGATGTAATTTTTCTTTTTATTAATGAGGGAATAAAAATCTATTCATATAAATGAAATTGTGTGTGTGTTTAATGACTTATCACTGAAAATAAATACCTCTTTATAAGTTAATAAGGCTATTTGCTAAATACCATGATCCAAATCAGAACTAATGACTAATTTTTATTTAAGCCTAAAAATGCTGCTATCTAAAAATTTGAATATGTACCTTTCCTGCAATTTAAAAAATTACGTAAAAACAAAATATATCGTTCCTTAACATTCTTTACCCATTCACTCAATAATTTTCTCCTCACTAGTGTAACTAAAATGTCATGTCAATTCAAGGTCAAAGTTGTTTATTTACCTTCTTTCCTATTCCCATTGGAATAGAGTATAGATGCATCGGTATTTCAGTTGTGAGTAAAAGTTAGTATGTTGTCTACTAGGAGGAAGGTGAAGTCGAAATTAAGAAGGAACAAGAAGATGTTGAAGTTAAGCAGGAGCCAGAAGTGAAGAAAGAGAGCCTTGATAATGAAACCACAATCCTGGACTTCAAAGAGGGAGATGACATTACCAATATGACTGCTGAAATGTTGCCCGTTTACAGGTTAATGATATTTTTTTTATATAATAAGATTGTTTTAAAAATTAAAATTAAATTTGAGCAACAGAATATTTTCTGATTATATCTTCTTCTCTATTTCTAATATATATATTCTTAAAATATTTTGTGATTTAAAGTTTTTTTAAATTTGAAGGTGATGTGATGTTATTATTTAATTTCCAAAGTTTAAGAATTCGTAACTTGATTAGTTTTAGTCATTGAGTTAGTGTCTCTCTATACACAAATGTCTCTATACAGAACAAGTTTCCGTTCATTGAAAATCCATCTCTATGGAATTTAAAATGTCTTGTCCTAAAATGGGTTTTATGTGTATTATTAACATTCCAGGTAGTTTTCATGTTGTTTTCTCATTAAGCTAAAAAGCAAACCTAATTTTGACAACGTAAATAATGCATTTATACCTTATACAATATTTGGTTTACAACAAATAATTTGGTTTTGATAATAAGAAATAAATGTCCCATAGTATTCTTATTTATCATTTATCATAGAGAGCAGATCTACTCTGAAGCATTTGTAGTTGTTGTGTGTATATGTAGCTGATGTGAGGTAAAAAAATGAGTATTTCTTATGGTAACATATTAATAACGCTTTAACTCTATGCTCGCCCGCAGCACGGAGCGCGGCGTGGGGCGCTCGTTCCTATCGCCCTTCAGCTGCGTGCAGTGCACGCTCTGCCGTAAGCTGCTGGACAGCGACGAGACCGCCGAGGTGCACCTGCGCACCTGGCGCCACCACCAGCTTTTCGTGCGCCTGCTGGGCGACAAGAGCGGCAACCAGGTACTTACTGGCTATTACATATTCCTACAACTGCATCTTATTTAGATTTCTTGTCGATTTTATTTTAACGTAGTTCATTCTGACTGCTGCGTACTTATTTAGTTTTGACTAGGAATACAATATATATTATAAAAAGGTGTAATAATAAACACCACTTGTCTATCAATTTATATGAAAACGAAGCATGTTCCTTTTTTTAAACTTAATGTGATGTAACGAGAGCAATTTTGTTTTTTTTTTTGTAATAATATAGCATCGCATAATAAATGAATGCTGCTACATCATATTTTAGTTTGAAATATTTCTCAAATATCATCAATCATTTTTAGACACTACAACCAACAGCAGAGAGTAGTAAGCGGGCGATCAATAATGACGATTCTGGTACATGGAAGAGACGCAAGACAACCCGTGACGATGAAGAGGAAGAACAAAAAGAACAGAATGGACATGAGAGTACTGTTAAAAGTAAGTTTAAGTTAACTGCCTTTTGGGGTTTATATACATATGTATATTAATACATACTCGAATAAACTCAAATAGCATCATAAATATTTTATAATCTATTCACATGTTTGTTTATATAATAATAAATATATAAAACTACCTGAACCTGATTATTACACTTCAAAAGTTTAGTTATTATTATTTTAATAATAATGCATATTTGAATTATAGTAAGACTTATATTTCGATTATTAATAAGCAGCAATAGTGTAGTGTGTCGGTCATTCATAGCTGTGTTAACTCATATTTGATATTAAGTCCATCATTGTGGCTTATTATAAGATAGATGTACGTTCTGCTGATATTTTTTAGACTTCAATTTCAGTTACTTTAGCATTTATAATATTACTATAGATTGCATTAGTGTAGTAGAGCTATGTTTACTTAAAATGATGATAAAAAATTTAAAAAATAAATTCATTAAAAAAGTATGCTTTACAATGACTTGTATTTATAATCACAAAATGTGCATTAAACAGAAGAGCCAGTAGAGACCGAAGCAGAAGTTGAAACTAATTTGTTCAATGAAGATGGTGATCTCCCCGCTGCTGATGACCTTGAGGACTGGGAGCAGTCGGTAGATGAGATACTTTACGATGAGAACAAACGCGAAGACAGTCAGTATTTTATTTATTACCTTTCACTCGTAACAGATGCTATTATATATAGCTTTGTTTGTGCCAGTTCAGAATATATTTTTAATATGACAATGTTTTACAGGTCTAGTTATCAGTCTTTATTTTAACTCATATGCAAAATGTTTTCATGTTGATTCAGTTATATTTTTTTCAATAATCAGAACCAGAGGAAAAAGCAGAACCACCAGTTGAAGAAGAACCAAAAGCTGCTGAGCCCGAAGAAGTAAAAGCAACTCCTCCACCAACCGCTCAACCGAAGTCTTCACCCACGGGTCGTGGCAGAGGGCGCCGTCGTTATTAGACGCATTGATTGTTTGTTCATTGGACAATCATAATATCACTCCCATACATTTTATAAATCATAATAAGGCAACAGTACCGTCTGGTTATCTCTACTGCGAGATTTCACGTAATTATCAAAGTTACTGCAGAGAGAAACATATGAAACAGCATGTAGAACGGCAAAATGCCGATTCACTTTTTGAAAATTACATTTACGTTATATAACTGTGATGAAATTCACCCATCAGCTTATTGCAAGAACTCATTAATTCAAAAAAGTGACATTTGTGCGTTTATAATAAATTAATATGTATTATGACACATTTTTTTTTTTATCAGATATACTTTTGACAGCTTTGGTCAGATTTGATTGTAACAGAATGCGAGCTTACATTTATTCTATGTTAAGGATTAACAAGGAAATTACTACTACTATGCTTGTCTTAAAAATTTAATTAACTTTGTTATCTCAACCGTACTGATCGACATAATTTGTGTCGTCTCTGTCCCGCGTGATATTGGCAAAATAAACTGCCCCGTCGGCACTACTAAAAGCCATTAAACTGAGAATTGATTGATTGATAATTATTCTGTTATATAACAATGTACTTGATATAAAAAATTGTTTGTTTCAACAATACATGAAATCAATGAGATTTAATTTTGTTATTATTTGTTGTTATTGAGTTCTCGCAGTAAGATAATGTACTAAGGATGCAAAATTCGCGTAGGAGATGTCTGACCGTCATAATCACTACACAATTGTAGCAAAACATTTGTTACGTTGACATTATTCAAACTTAGATTTGAAATTATGTATAATAATATTTTATTTAAATAAAAACTGAGGTAATTGTCTGTATTAGAAATGTAGAACAAAATAGTTCTTCATATTACATATAATTATCTGATCTCAAAAGATTTATTAACAGTGGCAGATGATGTTCAACATCAGATTGGTTATAAACTAAATGCTCATCGGTGAACAGATGTTATTTTGTCTGCTGCAAGCCAATGAGCATTCAGATTATAATTGAATTAGTTAATCTGTCCTTGATCAGCATTAACGAATCTGGTGATTAGCAGTAGGTAATGATTCTCCTATTGTAGTAGCTTCATATATTAAAAATAGATAATTAGTGTCTTTTATCCAATCTTATAAAATATTTAAAGTACTTCCCATGTACGGTATATAATCAAATATAAGTAATGTCAGATAAAAATACGAAATATGATAAAGTCATTAGTTGCCCTCCTTAAGAATTAGAATTGTATAGGGGTTGTAGTTACACAATGCTCTTATCGTTTGAATATACTGAATATCATTTGAATATATATGAATTTTGTAAGTAAGAATTAAATAATTAGGTCCGTGTAGATCTTGTTGTTCTTGATTTGATTTTTCTATTTTGGATAAGGGAATTCACTATTTATATTTCAATTTTAAATCTATTGAAAGACTTCTTAGCTTGATGAACTCATAACGCAGGGGCTATTAAAGTATTACTCTCCAACTTGAAATGTAGATCGATTGAATTATCGATCGAAAATACATATGTAGGAATCTTAGATAAGTTATATATCTAGATAGAATTTCGCAATACAAAAGAACTAAAACAAACTAGCCAACATTACAATCTTGGTGTGAGTGACTACTACGCTCGTTGACACTCGTCACGATACCCAGGCTATGACAAAGATTTCATATGTATTTCACTCCTAATTTATATTTCCTACATTGTTTTGTAGTTAATTGTTTATTGGTTATTAAAAAATTTCTTTAAGAAATGTATAAAAACCACTAATCGTTTAGATTTAATATTTCCTACATGGCTATAAGTTGTGCCAAGTAAGCACAACACTAACATAATATATCAAAGAAGAGGTTATTGGTAATTTTTATTTTATAATAGTTGTAAAACATTAAAATGCACAAAAATATTGTGTCATAAAATATTCTCCTTTTAAGGAATATAATGATAGGCTTAGAAGAATGCAAGTTGGGTGGAATTTTATATTAATGAATTTTAATAAAAGTCGTAAATGCATCTGGAAATTTCCCAAATTCCATGATATGATACGATGATGTACACACATGTTTAAAAATTGAACATTCTAGACATTTAACATTATTCACACCAAAATCAACACTATTTTGTATGAAACAAATTGGAAATAAATAGTGACTTTTTCATAAAAAACAGAATATTATTTATTCAAGTAGGCTGTTAGAAGCACTTTGGATTGTCATTTTATTAGATAAAAGTAAATTTAAAGTTATTTATAAAGTTAATAAGCATCAATCAATACAAAAGTATGTTTTAGACAATTTGATTCCCTTTTCGAGTTTATTTATTTTCATTTATTATTTTATATGTAATATTTTTACATCTTTTCAATCTTTACGTTGACTGATATTAATGCCTGTTAAATAAGTTTAAACAACAACTGTATGTAATGTTACAAATTATTATTACATATATTTTTTGTAATTTGTGAAATTATTAAAATAAATTAGTTATGAAATATTTATAACGATGGATGCAAATTAAATAATTTAGTAGCAACTTGTAATAACAGTAGAAGTTTTAATTGTAATAATTAAACATTACCCTTTTTAAGTCTTTCTCATGTTTTTTCTTGTATCTTCTATCTTATAACAATAAACTGTGAGTACAGAAAATGTTGTATTATTTTTATATCCTAATTCATACATTGGTCTTGACGGACATTCTTAATGGAACTTAGCCAACTACATTCAGAAACTCTTGAACTCATCTAATCCAACATCAAAAAATCTAAAAACAAAAGTTTCGCTTCACAGCCAATGTTTTTACACAATGATCAAGTGCAGGTGCTCTGGACTTGCTGAGAATTTCTTAACAAAAATAAACAAATAATATTTTGGTCAAGCACCTAGAACCTAACCTTTCTATTGATTTGTGTAAATATAAAATTTCCATCTACTTGTTACGATACCCAAATGGTAAGTATTATCATAATAATTCAAAGTATTAACAAAATATTACTAATTATGAGGTAATAATTATTTTATTGTACTGTATAAGAGAGGAGTTAAGTAAATAGAAATTGTATGTATTTAATATATTTATTTAACAGCTATAAAATCTCAATAATTAATCAACACGGTCAACTCTTCTTCATCAAACTTAATAATAATTTAGTGTCATTTATTTGAGTCTTCTGCCTTTTCTTTTGTTTTTCGACGGGTTTTGACTTCGGATTTTTTACTTGAGTTTCTACGGGCTTTTTCTTTAATTTCTCGGGTTTTTTAAATAGATTTTGTAAAACGATATCAGTCTTCGATAGATTTTGAACAAGGGAATCACTTTTTGCCGTTTCTTTTAATAGCACTTCCTTCTGAAATGTTACCTTTTTCTCTGCATTAAGTTTTTTTTTCAACACCTTGTTAGTGGCATTACTTGGGCTGCTGTTCTGCTTTTTAGCAAGTTTATTAAGGGCTTTTAGCTTACTTTTACCGAATTTCACCATTATTATTGTATTATAATTAAAGGTTTTCTAATAAAAATAAACAGTCTTCAATTCAATTCAATTCTTAGTTTAATGGCTTTTAGTTGTGCCACAGGGCACAGATTATTTCGCCAATGTCACGTAGTAAACAGTCTTCTATCAAGTTACAAAACATGCGACAGTTGACAGTGACACATGAATACTAGTCAAAACGAAATAGTGATGCTCTGTAAAAAGTATAGTCTATTCCAACCGAACAAGGAATAAAGATAAACAAACCTCAGATTTATGTACTCTGGGCGATCTTCTAATAGCTTTGCTATATTGGTTACTACTAAAAGCTTTTGATTAATAAATCATCCATTATAATAAAACACAATTCCACTTAACTACTTATATTCACTTTAATTTTACTTTCAAAGTTCAAAACTACTTTTTTGGCAAATCCATAATAAATATCATAGATTATTCAAGCTTTGACCCAATTATATTGGATGTTAAATGTTGATAATTTGTTTGTTGTCCCCTTGTGGTTGTAAAAGACTATAGGTAACCCCACGTATAAAATATTTATTAAATTTAGATGGCGATGCTGGAGCTAGAAAACTATATTTGAAGGAACGCGCAAAACTCGGTATAGTAAAACGCAATTTTGGAGAGAAAGTTAGATAGTCTTCAAATGCGCTATTTTCAAATTACACTGTTAATCAAATTATTAATCACAATTAATTAAATATATATAAATCACATTAAATTAAAGTAAAGCAATCACGGTCATTTATGGAACCTTTTTTTCATATATTTCGGAAGACCTTACTTACCGGATTATCACAAATCCATAGCGAATATCATAGATTAATCAAGCTCTCCGCCAATCGCGTCAATTGGCTGTCAAATGTTGTTCATTTGGCTATTTTCCTGTTATGGTTGGAAAAGAGTACAGGCCAATCTCAATACTACCCTCAGCATAATATTTAAAAAAAATATATAGTAACCTACTTTAACAGACATAATATGCTTCATAGAAAACAATTTGGATTTACGAGAAGACGCTCGACAACGCTGCAGGTCTCCTGGGGTCTCGAGGATGACTTCTTTGACTTTTTCTAGTCCTCATATACATAGATGATCTTTTCTTACATGAACAACAATGGAACAAACATGATATAGTACTTTGCTGACGATACCTCCTTAGTTTTTAAAATTAATTAAAAACAGGTATAGTACGACGATGTAAGCAATACTATTTATGATAGCGGTTTCACTGGTTTAGCGTAAATAATCTTAGGCTAAATAATAATAAATTTAGTACAACAATAAATGTAAATAATCAAAATTTGACAAAAATACCGCTGACTTTCTTTCGCCGGTTCTCAGGTCGGGGTATTTTATTTTCCGAAGTGGTGGTATATTTTAATTTCACAATCAATAAGTAAGTGTAATGCTTTGTATTAAATACTAAAGAAATTTGATTTGATTTGTGGTTAGGCTTTTTAAATTTGAAAACAGACTGATTCGGAAATCTTAACCTGACATAATCATAACTCACTTTATTAGTAAGAATATTATTATAAATGCGAAAATGAATTCGTTTACGTGTTAGTTAGTCACCCAGTTAGATAATTAGACAATTTTGCATACATGTCGTAAGGGTACAGAAAACATAATTAAGAGACGATGAAATTAAATATAACTTTAAAAAAAAAAGAAACATTTGTATTGAATAATTTATTATTGTCATATTGCGTCTGTAATATAACGCAGAGCGCGTAACAGAAACGACACACGACAGTTTCTTTAGACATTCCTATGATTTATTTGTTGACACATTACATCGTATTAACAAAAAAAATATATATAAATGACATTATAAAATTAATTATTATAAAATGAGCAAATAAATGCAACACACAATTTAGTTCTGTGGAAGGTATTGTTAAAAAAAAATTAATCTAATTACAAATATTTACAGCTTTAGTTACGTTATGTTATTTTTAACCATTAAAAAGAAAGAGATTACATTCTATAATTCGAATATTGGCAGTTAAAATTGGAATGTTCGAGTATGATTTTTTTATATACAAAAAAAAAAACGAAACTTATAAGGAAAATTACACAAATTATAGCTAAATAAGAAATAAATAACAAAATAAGTTGATACGTCATGATAACCGAAATTTCTTTGGAAATGACAAAAAAACACAGCCTATTTGTCAAAAAAAAATTGAATTCGATTTGTGCATATCGTTTTTTTTTTAAATATTTTTATTTTGCTCATAGTTTTAACATCTACACGCATACAAACAACGTATATAATCTAACTACATAAAAAAGCTACTTGCCTTAGATTTTAAGAAATATTGTCTTTGATAGGATTTGAATACAACGAAAGAAAATTAAAAAAATATTAGCATTTTTTTATATAATACGTAGAAAACTCATCAGAAAAAGCTTTTTTTATATATAACATGATTCTAAAAAGTTTGCAACAGTTTAATTATTACAGATAATATTATTATATTACTGTTGTATATAAATTCTTTTATTTTTTTCTTATTTCAAGTTCTCGTCATAGAGAGAGATTCTATTATTTATGATATTTTCTATGACATAGTTTTTGGAACACTTTACAAGATGACATATTTTTAGCAGTAGACACATTTATTTGATTAAATAAAAAGTGTAAAAAAAATTAAAATGATCTTTATATTTGTTCAAGAATAATAAGTTATAGTATATAATCGTTCGTTCAATAAAAATATTTTACATTTATAGCTGAACTTTGGAAGCATTCGATTGACATGTTAAAAAAAAAAAAATTTGGTCTACTGTTGCGTTAAACTCTAATGAAAGCATGCCTAAATGCTCTTAACATACACAATACACAATATGTTTATATCCTTGAAACCGAGTATTAGACATACAAAAAGTTTCTAACATGAAATAACACCTAAACTAAATACTGCATGAATTTTCGTTTCGGATATGTCTGGGCATAATCCGTTGGTCCTCTGCGTTTCATTCACTGCAATAAAAGTACAACCATTAGCATATTATCTTGTGACAGATATTAATTTATTAAGTATCATGAATGCAACGCAATTAATTAAATTAACATTCTTGGTTGTTTTGACATTGCTAAGTTAAAGTATGCCAGTAAATATAATAAATAACGTACAATATTTATTTAGAACAAATTTTAATATGTGAGCTAGCACAAGATATGCCGCCATTTTGAATAATCGATTCCAATGACAAGAGGAGTAAAGATATATAAATGACTTTGAGCTGGAATTGTCACGACATGATTGGTTGAAATCTAATATTATAGTCTATGGAAAAAAATGGAATATCGACGAAGCTGCAGTCAAAACTTTGGAAGTAAAATTAAAATGGATATAATAGAATTCGTTATGTGTGATAGTGTTATATTTTGAACAAAGATATATATTTTTTTAATTTCTTATAAAATAGGTAGTCGGACTAATAAATGGGCCAGCTGATGCTAAGTGGTCCATAGACGTGGGCGCCGCAAGAATTATAACCAATTCCTTACAACACCAATGCGCTAACAACCTTGGGAGCTAATATGTTATGTCCATTGTGCCTGTTGGTACACTGTCACACCCTTTTGACTGATCACAGTTGTTTGGTGGTAGAATATGCGATGAGTGGGTGGTACCAACCCAGACAGACTTACGGAAACTGTTACCACCAAGAAATAGAGATGTTTTAGGTTACGTTAGCTGTTTGTAGTGCTAATAGCGAATCGCATTGCATTTGTAAATCTAAGGTTCGTTTATCTTTACTCCTCGTTTGGAATACACTTCATATTAGCACAGTTTTTGCACAATTAGTGTTAGTTACCTTTGCTACACGTACCTTTGTTTTTGGTCGAACGGACAGCGTTAATTTTTGCATTAAGCATGTTGCAGCATCTGGAAATTAATAAAATGAATTAATTAAAAAATTGATTTCAGAATGACACATACCGCTCTGCCAGATATAATATCGTCTAGCTTGATATAATTTTCATGCCAGTGGCCAGATTAAGGCTGCAAATCCCGAGGTTCTGAGATCAAAGGTAAGGACGTTAAAAAGTTATTGGGTATTTCTGTCGAAAAAATCTCAGTAGCAGCCCTGAGTTTGCCTCGAGTTTGATTGAGCCTCGGGTATCACGTAAAGCAGTTGTTCCTGCGCCTGAACTGCTTTTTGGTTGTGTCAGATTTGCCGTCTCATAGGATTATGAGAGTGCGGGATTAGACGGAGCTCCTGTGTCAGCGCACACACTTGAGCACTATCATATGTCCGGCACAGCTTTGGTCTCCCTTGAGACTTGCGCCGTCGTCAACATCAGACAGGATGAGATAACATCATCAATGATCCACATAATTATATTATTTAGAAAATGTATCAAGCAGAAAATATAACATAATCAATTGCTATGGCCTACCAGTAATAGGGCCCAGTCCTTTCAGCCTCGTTCTGGGTTCCAGCAGCAACAGATACACCGGCACAGCCGTCAGGATCATGAGACAGCCGACGCCTGTTTCAGCTGGAGACGCAACAGCTGGGAACGCTATCACCAGGATCGTGCAGATGATGTAGATCACTGGAAATGTTTATATATTTATTAATTTAACTTTATTGGCGCCGAGAAATTGTTTGGTACGGAAGAGGGACTTACGTCATCTAGGAATGCCGTGACAGATATCATATGGTTAAGAAGATATTACTAAGCACCAAGAAGATCACAACGCAGATCAAAAGTCAATTCCTACCGTCTGTGCGCTTATAGCTCTTAAACAACGCTACGGACTTTAATGCGATTTTCATCAATAAAGAGAGTGACTCAAGAGGAAGGGTTTTATGTATGAAATACATGCATATTAAAGTAGAGAAAAACAGAGAATTTCATCTTTCCTATCTATTAAATCTAGAAGTTGTGTATAGAATCTTATTGAACCCGTATGGAGCCGGGACGGATAGCTAGTATTGCATTACAACGCTCAATTGTTCTTACAGTCGCGTGTGATTAATTGTAGTTTGAATGAGCAAATGATGTGTGGGGTGCCACTAGGTATTGGTTTTGGTCACATTTCATTTATTTTCTCCATTAAGGTTCAATGCTTTACATTATGACATATTAATGGTTTATGTATCATATTATATAGTTTTTATATTAGTTCCTTACCTGGGAAGAATAAGTTGACTTTTATGGGTCTCTCGAGATTCGGCTGGGTGTATCGGAGTACTGGGAGACATAGTACGGCGGCTCCTATGCTTAGCTGTAATAATTATTTAATTATCTTTAGTATATTATTAACAGATTAACTGCAGATATTATACCGTTCATATAATGTTTTTTTTACCGAGACAGGTAATCAATTTATCCACTCTATGGCGGGAAGTGATCCTCTTTCCCGTGGTAACTCATATGGTACGTCTTTTGTACTCGTTATTTACACTGGCTCACTTATCCTCCATAGCATCTCAGTCCGCAACGTTGGCGCTAGCAGGAGTGCTCACCCAGGTGGCGAACCCGACGTAGTTGATGAGCGCGTAGATGTCGGACACGGTGAGGTAGAGCAGCGACAGCAGCGCCACGGCGAGCACGGCGGGCGCGGGCGTGGCGCGCGGCGTCACCATGGTCAGCATGCCCGGCATCTGCCCCTGCGCCGCGCCCGCGTAGAACAGCCTGCGCACGCACCTCGCATACACTCACCCGCGCACTCTTGCTCCCTACTCCGGAGAAGTCTCCGTATCGACCTTTTTGGTCAGTATTGTCATTTTTTTTCTATGTATGAATTATAATTTACTTGAGGCTGTTTAAACCGAGGCATCTTGTGAATGTTCAATGTGTGAATTTTGAACGGCATTGCTGTCCGATATTTATCTAGTTCAGACGCAGATAAATTGTAATAAAAAATCAGGTAACCAACTTTTGAACCAAGTTGAGAAAATTTCAGAATACTCGAATATATTCATAAAAATCTGTTAACAATTGATTTATAAATTTTTTATAATAATGTTAATGTTTTAGCTTCAAAAATTATGACTCGAGTTATTTCTACATTAGTATCTACACTAAAAACTACTTAAAACACCAGCACTTGGAAAGAAAACGTATTAATATGGCCAACGAGACACAGAACACATTCGGTACAATAATATTTTTAAAACTTGAGAAATATAAAACAAATCCAGTTGATAAATCACATTGACTTACCTGGATGAAGTGAGTAATACGCCATTAACAGCTCCGAAAGTAGAAGCTGCCACGAAGAGTGGTATCGAGAGAGCAAACCAACCGAAGAGACGTTCCGCGAACGTGACCGCCACAGCCGCCGAACCTAACACCTAAAAATGTGCGGGAGGGTTTAATATCTATTAAATAATTATAAGTATGTATGGATTTATATGTATGTGTGTTTTATTTAAATTGTGTAGCTGTTGATCCTACTGGTCTCAGTGCGATGAACGAAGGTCTAAGAGTGTCTCCTGAGTACGCCTCTTAGAATAGGATACTGTTGGAATTTCAGAGTATGCAGATTAGCATGTCCTCCGGCGGTTGCGATGCTTGTATGTGTGTCGGTTTCGTCCTGATAACTTGATTTTTATCTCTATGTGTGTGTGTGTGTGTGTTTGAGTCTGTGTAGTAGCTTGAATGCTTACTTCAGTGGGAGAGAGCGTAGTGTAGAAGGCGACGTTTGTGAACGTGTAGACGACCGTGACGAGCGTGCAAGAGATAGCAATGGCTCGAGGCAAGTTGCGAACTGGATCCTTCAACTCTTCGATGATAAAGTTCAAGTAATTCCTGTTACAATTAAAAAAGCAAAATTGAATTTCTATTTAGACAAATTTAGTAGAATATTAATTAGGAATACCGGCTAATTAGTTAATGAAAGAAGTATTGGAATTTAATAAAGAGGATTTAAATATAAGAGAGGTAGAGTACGAAATCATACCATCCGTTGTACGCAAAGAGGCCGGAGTAAAAGGACAGCGCTATTGACGTTACGTCGCTCGTGGTGCCTTCAAACGTGAAGTGTTCCACTTTCCCTGAAAATAAAATGTTCTTGATTGAATTTACTGCAATAAAGGAAGAAGGCGTCGCTGCTCTTAGATTTCGTCCTTACGATGGAGATTTCGGTAAATCGACCAGAAAAAATAGTAATAATTCAGCTATGTATTGCATTACGTTAAAATAATATTTATTAAAAAAAATGATAAAATATCACAAATGGTTATATGGTAAAGCAAAATCCAAAAAGTGTCCATCGTCCAAAGAATGACGTCACCATTTATAAATAAACAAAATCAAAATTCCTAAAATAGAGTTATCTAAATAAACCTAGAAGAGACACAATATTCTAATAACTTTTAATACCTGTAATATTTAATCTATTATTTATATCAGCAAATGTAAACTTAAAATAGAAGCAATTCGTACAAGTCCCACTACTGGGCCATAGACTTCTCTTAACTCTGAGCTTATTCAAAAATGCTGCAACATTGCGTGTTCTTGGATACACATTTCATTCGACATGTGCACGTGCAGACTTCCCCACGATGTTTTCCTTCACAGCCATTCACGATATCAATTACAAACGCAAATTAATTACATGAAAATGTTATTGTGCTTGTCTGTGATTAAATTCTTAAATCACTTGATCTAATCATACAATTACACTTTTTTATTGTATAGTTTGCAGACGAGCATATGGGCCACCTGATGGTAAGTGGTCACCACCACCACCCACCCGTAGATAAAGGCGCTGCAAGAAATATTAATCATTCCTTACAATGTGTCACCAACCTTGGGAACTAAGATGTTATTTATATCTGATGAGTGGGTGGTACCTACCCAGATGGGCTTGCACAAAGCCCCACCACCAAGTTATCTAAATTTAAGTTAACTTAAATTCATTTAATTATAATAATATTCAGATATTTAGATGTAAATGTAACTAAGAAGGAATAATATCATATTGAAGTGTACGCGGGCGATGACAGACGCTTTGCCTTTCACATGAAAATTAAATAATGTAACCGGAGCGCACCGGATTGTAGCAATCTTCTAATAAGCTCGTCTGTCCGTTCGTCCGCCAACGCCTTCCGAGTGATAAGGAAATACAAATTGATATTAAAGACAATTTAGATGTTTCGAGACATCGATTTTAAATTACGAATCGACAAATTTACCACCAACGCTGTCAGACGTCTCTAAGTTATCGGTTATATTTTTTTATTTACGACCTTCCTTTCCTAAAAATACTGTGTATCATTAATTTAATCATGATTTACGTTATGCTTGTGCTTGTATATATGTATATAGAAAAAAATAAAATAAAAAAAATGTTGAATTAAATTTAAAGCTACCACCGGTTCGGAGAGTAGATTCTACGAAGAACCGCCAAGAAGCTCAGTAGTCACCGTTTTCCGCCATTTTAATTACAAAGTATGTCAGTAAAAAACAATTTGGCTTTTAAATATATTTCTTGATCGACGCTTAAAGAAATGAACAAGCAATAAATTTCATGTGTTCGGATAAATTGTAACACATGAGGAATCTAGAGAAATAAATCTTATTATTCATTAAAATAATACTTTTTAGAAAAAAACGTCTGGATTTAGGCTCGGGTTCCATCACAACAAAGTAATTATGGTAAAAAACAACATTGTAAATCTGTTTATTTGAAAAGAGCTACTATGCGCGTTTCTTGCCGTTTCTTCTCGCTGGAGGCTGCTTTCCGAAACGGTGGTAGTATTTAAATATCGACGATTCAAAAACGCTTCTTTGTGAAGTTTACTTGAATAAATTGATTTTGATTTGATTTGATTTTAGGCGAAGGAAATGGCAAACTAATTCACTCTTACAACTGTATTTAACTTTTTAGGATATATCCATATAGATCGCGTACTTTATAGCTCTGGCATACTGCCTTATAAATACTAATATATATATAAACATGACTATTTACAGGCTTCTAAAAATAATATTTTATCAGGCCACAATTTCCTTCGTTAACTTCACGGACCTAATATAATTATGAATTATGCGAAGAGGACTGAGCTTAGTCGACGATTTCGCTTAGCTATGATTAAAAAACCGGCCAAGTGCGAATCGGACGCGCACGAAGGGTTCCGTACCATTCATAAAAACGGCAAAACAATCATGTATGTTGTATGGGAGCCCCAATTAAATATTTATTTAATTCTGGTTTACATCATCTGTAAAAAAATCAAGTGTCTAACTATCACGGTTCATGAGATACAGCCTGGTGACAGACGGACAGACGATCTTTTTTACTGCATATTTTTTACTTGACGTTGACGTTTACTACGATACGTATGGGAACAAAACAGCGCCATCTCTTGACAGAAATCGGAATGACAATTTGTGAGATTGAGTTTATTACTTCGCCGTTAAAGGGCATCGAACATCGACAAGCATTCAAAAGTGACAGCGTTAGCTTAGTTAGTGTAGTTACACTGGCTCACGTACCGTTCAAACCGGAACACAATACGGAACACACTGGGTACTGCTGTTTGGCGGTAGAATATCTGATGCCGTGAGTGGTACCTACCCAGACGGGCTTGCACCCTACCACCAAGTACATTACATTGTACACTAGTCACATCTTAACTAGTTCATCGGTCGGTAGCGTGGGCGTCACTGTCTGTGACACTATCACCATCAAAACTATTATCATTATTCTGCTTATAAATAAATAATCAAATAAAAATAAATATAGTCTTTAGTAAATTTATCTCAAAAGAATGAGCTCAAATGTGCTCAAATCATGTATATTAAAACTCCTTTGATCGTCTAGTCTATACATCTATACTAATATTAGAAAGAGGAAAAAATTGTATGTTTGTATGTAGGGGATAATCTCCGGAACTGGTGATCCAAGTCTAAAAATCTTTTAATGGTGGCAAGCTACATTATTCCTGAGTGCTATCCCGTGTACCTACAACATAAAAAACTTGGATAGAATGAGGGAGAATCCATTCTTTTTTAATTTTAAGTATTCGAATTCATCCGTCGGTATTTATAATTAATAAATACCGACGGATGAATTAATAAAAAAGCAAAGCATCCGATTCCAATGTATTTTAAAATGAAACAACTTTATTTGAAGCTATTTTTATCTCTTCCCTCTTTATTGTGTGTATGTTAAGCCAATTTAATATTCCTGCCCGGCGTGTGGAGAGTCATTTATGTAGTAAATAGATTTATCCCGAGCCATTGATGGCGAGCGCGTGCAGCTGACATCGAGTTAACGAAGTTTTTTCTCCCTTACTCCATTAAGATTTGATCACATCTGTCTTAGATATGGGCGTGGCATGTTCTTTTATATAATTAATTCCATACTATTTTTCCTTACAACAGCTCCCCTTTCAACTAGGAAATCGTTTAGGCTTCAAATATTTCAGAAAGAAATGAATATTTGTCCTTTATTCGTTCGTTAAACATTAATCCAAATGTGACGTAATTCGGTGAGTTGTCCTGGGTGTGTACGCGAAGATTCCTAGCTCAAACCAACTAACTTTTCCTTTAGTGTAAAACGTTTTGACAAAACTCTACCCATATGAAACAGGAACGATTAATCCTAAATATTTTTTTTAAGTAACAGAGAAGTTAAAAAGAAGGATTACGTGGAAATTAGCGATGATTTAAATTATTCTACATTACAAAAGATACAAAAGAATGCCTTACCTCTGCAAAGTTGGTAGATACCAGCCGCGATAATGATGAATAGAGCCAGTAGTTTGGCGTAAGTGAACCAGTCCTGTACCCGGGTAGCTGCCTTCACCGACCAGCAGTTCACGAATGTTAGCAGAACTGTGGGTAATAAAAGTAATTTAGTCACAATATTAGATACTGACCTAAAATCTATGGAAATCGTGAGGTTTATTCGCAGAACCATTTGTGTAAATAGTAACGACTGAACTTCCCTTAAATACTAAATGTTGTTATCATCACACTGACAGATTTAATTATAAATGTTGTTTATGGGGTGATTAGTTAAATAATGCCATCTTCTTCTTTCAGACAGTGAAAGAGAGAGAAAAATCTGTATTCAACAACACACCCGCTATGTAATATTTATAAGAAAGGAGAGAAAACGCAACCTCCAGGCGATAACATAAGGCTCTACTGGAAGCCGTGTAAAAGAACTACATTCCGATAAGGCCATAAGTCTCTAACCTTGATTATGCATTAATAACTCTACAATACTATATTTATTTGTAGTAATCATAGAAACTAAAAGCCATCTGACATACTGGGAAATATAGGGATACTCCCAAAGTCAATTATTATGTATTAGGCAATTGGACATATTCATTTATAACAAATAAAAGATAGAGCAGTTTAAAGAAAAATATCAATAATAAAACAATAATATCCTGTTATAGAACTTTATCTCATCACACATACGCGTCTTATTTAGTTAAAAAGATTTAGTAACTTACGAATGCAACAAGCAGCCAATAGTCGTGTAGCGTCTTCTGGCGGATCACACTCGGGGAATATCGGTTTCAGCACGTACACACTGAATGTCAACGCAACGATTGCCTGTTGGGTAGAAATAAGTAAATAATAGTTCCTTTCTGACTTCCAACCTTATACATATGTACGTCACAGCAGAGTACATAAGTCGAATAAATTATAGAATTCATGTTTTGTTTTGTATATTTATAATACCTAGTTTTCGTACTTTTTAATATTTGGTGTGGTTATATTTTATATGTCACTTGGTGGTGGGGCTTTGTGCAAGGTTGTTTGCGTGCATGGTTGTTGTGTTCCGGTTTGAAGGGTGAGTGAGTCAAGTGTAAGTACAGGCACAAGAGACCCAACATCTAAGTTCACAAGGTTAGTCGCGCATTGGTAAACTGTGGGATGTTTAATATTTCTTATCTTTATATGCGATAAACTTTGGTACCTTTGTAACAAAGTTTATTCGCTCGTCTGCTATATATGTTATAAAAATATCAATAAAATAAAATTGTAGTTCTAATAGATCCAAATGACGGAAGGACAAAAGATAAACAAAGTTTAGATAACATCGTCTATGCGATTTACAAATAGCTTTTCTACGTTACGCACTCGGAATCGGTTCCCGATTAAAATATATCTATAATAAATACATCACTATTTCACTCAACTACTTCTATCCACTTTATTTAACTTCCGAAATTCCTATAGCAACTCCGCCGACAAACAAAACGTCGGTATTTATGAATACCACAGATTATTTAAATCTTGACCAGTTGCACATGAAATCTAAGTTGTTCGATTGTCTTTAATCCTTTTGATACAAGACAGACTATACGTTTTATAAATTTAATTATAGAACAAGTGTGTGAACACACATGCAATTCTTAACAACCAATTTATATCCATTCTCCCGAATACATATTGAGATACATATTCACACAATATTATTCAAATTGTCCCACATCGGGCGCCAATAATAATCTCGTTTAAGAATAAATGTAAGCGAAGAATCAATATGGCAAAGAGAATAGATGAATGGTGATAGAAAATAGATGTCTATTTTCTTAGCTCTATACGCCTCATATGCCTTTATTACTCAAGTAAATACATGTGCACTGCAACAAATTGCGTCTTTATTGGAAACAGTTCTACCCATATTTATCTTTAGAAATTGTGTTACGCAAAACTAATATAACTCATTTTGTTCTATTAATATATTCGTGATTTTGACCTTGATTTGATTTATGTATATTAATAATTTTGAAAGGTTATATAATTATTGAGATAACCCAAACGTTGTACTAACGTGACGCCATATTGATTAGTTTTGTGTGAAAATAGGTCAGGCTAAGATTGCCTAAGCGCATTATACACTTGATTGACGACGAATACTTTTACCTTCATACTTAGTGTTTAAAATTACTCTTATTACTTATATATCTTTGCCATTTTCTACTAGGCTCAGACCTTTGTTTAAATACCAGCCAATAACTAGCTTTTCTGCCACGAAAGAATCGGAAACAATGCCTTTGTGTTGATGACGTCTTTAACTACGAGCGTACAAAATTGCTGCGGGACAACAAACTCCAGAGAGCTTTTACTAGTAATTTTCAATTATTAATTACCTCCTTGCTTTATGTGTGTATTATATTCATATCGTTCGATTTATTTTCAATTAATCAATTTATTCGCCTTTCCTCTAATATCTTTTTTTTTTTTTTTAGTAAAACTAAAATCTTTTTATGCTTACAATTAAAAATAGCAAACCCAAAAATCAATCAGTTAATATAATAATGTTGATAGTTAATTAATTTATTAATTCGGTTGGATTGGTATAGTATAGGTAAATAGTGTCATGATGTGTCACCCGAGTAATAATAATAATAAAATAAAGATAATAACAAAAAAAAACTATCATAATTCAGATCTTTCATCAAAAATTTCCTAAATTTCTTGAGATTTTGGCTGAAAACATTGGATCACAGCCAATGATAAATTCACAACGGTTGCAGAGCTTGGCTGATTTGATTATGCTTTAAAACTAGAGAGCTGGTATTTGCTATTGTGGCAGCCATTGTATATTTAACACTATTGAATTCTTAGCTTGTTTAGTAACTATTTACATTATATACTGATATTGACTACATTCTCCCGGCATAGATACTCGAACATAGACTTCCGACGTTCTGTCCTATATATCAGAGACAAAGAGATTTAGACATAGACAATTTTACTACTTTTTACTAATACGTAATATTCTTAATAATTATTATTATAAGTGATACTAATACCATAAGGCACAACCAGGACTGTGTCGGCTACTATGGTATCTCTGCATTGTCAATTTGCAAACAGCTGTTGGAATTTGTAAAAAAAAAGCGATATAACTCAAAAACTCAGCGACATAGAACTATAAAATTAACTGGGTAAAATAGATATAAATTAAACTGATCCTTATCGGTATAAAGAAACAAAATACTAAATGTTCACCAGCTCTCTAATGCTCAAGATGACGCAACATTCCACACTAGCTAGTAATACAGGCCAAACTTTTGGGGGTTAAAAGGCATTGATTTACCTGGCCTCGATATCAAACGTGACTGTTGTGTGCTATCGAAAATATTTGATCGTGGGTGACATATTTGTTAAGGTTAGCATGTTATCCTTGGGCGTAACAACTATTAAGGTTACTCCAAGAGGTTCGTTATTTCATGGTCCCAATTTGCTGTCAAGGATGTACTTTCATAGCAAAGTAAATATTCCACGGCTGGGCTAAATTTTTTCACCGTGCTCATCCAATGCGAATAGACGGTTTCATGTTTTAAATAAAATAGTAACTATTAAAATATCATTCATTCCTCGTTCAACATTTTGCTTATTTTCAAATAATCGTTTGTTCTAGGAGGTATTTAAGTGCATTGAGGAATATGAATATAATAATTTTAATTTCTCTATCAGACGTTAAATATCCGGATAGCCCGTTTTATAATGACAATATTAAAATGATTCTTAGCTGCGTAAAACAAAAACTCTTTATAGAAGTACTAAGCATATCGTTATTTATTATCACCGTATTTATATTTTTCATATTATTACCTCTGGTATCTTTATGGTAAATAAGGAAAAACAACCTTCTAACTGACTCCAAAAATGGAGAAATGATTTTATAACGAAATTATATTTGACGTTATTAGGAATATTACAATTATCGTAGTGAATTTGTTTATGTCTTTCACTTAGATTTAATGACCGTTTTATTTGACAGAACTGTTGGAAGACTCTAGAAAGATTTAATGACTGTTTTATTTGACAGAACTGTCGGAAGACTCTAGAATCATGGTGTGAGAACGTAGTGAAGTTTGTAGTTAAAAAACACAATAACTTTAGTTGAATAATACAAACCTATGTAACAAGTAAAAAGTTAATTGTCTCTCATATAGGTACTAATCAAGAATTTAAATGGTTCGTGTACAAATATTCATGTACAGTCAGGGTAAGAAAAGGTTCGTCACCTTAAGATCTATTTTCGTGTGCTCAGTATGAGCAATACCCTGCTTTACCGATTGAGTATGACATATTGAGTCGCAATGACATTATAAGTCGCATCTAGCAAAGATTATAATAGCGTTTAAAAGCTATAATAATACTTTAGATTCAAAAGGTACTAAGAGTTTACGGCTTGATAAAGGAATGAATTTGAAAACTGACGAAGGTTTTCTTACTCGGACTGTACAATCATTCTTAGTTTGCTGTTTAACATTTCTTCTCGCAATGTAATAAACTATTTGTTATTACTGTTTTTTTTTTTTTGTTAATGAGATTCCCGTTTAAATAAACGGAATTTCCAAAACATAATGCAGATTTGGTTTCACGAAAGTTGGCACCGAGACTTGATTAATTACAATTCTATGAAACACATAAAGATTCATTCTGCATACAAAAAAATACAAAAAGCTTTATTTATAGTAACCGTAGAAATTAAACAATAATATACTTAATGTTACAAACGATAAGGTTTAGAATGTTTTTAACAGCGTGCACTCAAGTTGAGCGTTAAGTTGGCTTGCTCTCGCCACTTTTGATTGAGGCACGTGAAGTACTAGCTAACGTTAATGGCTTAGAAAGAGTGAAAATTCTAAAGCGAATGAAAATGGACAGGCGTACGTCTCGCCACCATAATCGCACTTTAAGAACTCACTTCGGGAAACGATATTTTTAACTTTGGCGATTCATAAATTCAAAAGTTTCTTAAAACGTTAAATAAATAAGGCATATTATTTAACACAAGATTATATGGGTAATACAAAAGCATAAAGCTAATACTTGTTACTTTTCAAGTGCAGTATATATTATATAAATGGCATGACCAATTTCTGTCTAGTACTAACTAGTCACTTACTAACAATGGATTCGAAATATTAACAGTTCCAATCCCACTTTAAGAAAGTTCGTAACTTACGCCCTTTAAATACCCCACTAGCAGTGGCGTAGCTACCATTTCTTTTCTACGCATTGGGAAGGTATGCCTGGGAGCGAGATTAACCGGCTTATGTCAATATCCACTAAAACCACAGATTAACCCGTTATAAGTTTACAAAAACCAAAAAAAGGTGTAACAGCTTATTTACAATCATAAATAACTGCTGGACAAAAAACCCCTTATTGTAGAGGGTTGGAGAGTAGTCCACCAAGCTGCTTCATTTCTTGATTCTTTTTTGCAAATTACTCTACGATTTTTCCTATACCATAGAGTAAAATTGAAAATGCTCGAATATTAACTGTAACAATACAGGTAAATGCTTTCGACCAGGTTTGCCAAATCGCCAAACCTAATAGCCGGACAGACCAGTTAGTTTGGCCGGATATTTGGGTAGAAAGGCAGGACGGCGGACACCCTACATTATTGAAGAATTTGTGTGTAAGTATTAAAAGATGCCATAAAATTTTTTAAAGTAAAATCAAGCTTTTTTGATTATTGCTAATCTGATATTTACCACGAATCGTGCTAATTTCTTATGAAATATACATAGAATCGAATGTATCTCGTTTTTGAAATAAATAAATAAAATGTAAACAGCCTAATAAAAGCGGACACCGTTTGTTTTGACCGGATACGCAATCAAAAACAGCCTAACTATGTCCGGCTTTATCCGGACGCCTGGCAACCCTACTTCCGACGAAGGACCACCCTAACAATATAGTTTGTAGAAACGACGATTTTTTTTAGAAATTACATATGCATTTTAATTGACAATTAGAAAATGACGTCGACAAAGGATTATTTTCAAGCGAAGAGGTTCATCGACATTGATTTTGACTTTCGACTAATTGGCAGACGATTAATTTGGACGAAAGCGAAGTTTGGATTTCCTTTGGCAGTTGTCGAATGCATTTTGTAGTTCTCTATATATCTCTATCTCATAAGGCCGGCGACGTAAGGGACGCTAGATATTTCATACAATGTCAATGTCACTGGCAACGGATGGTGCATTTGCCAGTCTGCCCAGCTATTTTCAATAAATAACCAACCTACTAGTATTGGAGTACCATTGTGCTCCATACCTTCTCGAGAACTATGGCACACTCTCGTATGCCATAGCCCAGCAGCACGATAGTAGGGTGTAACTTTAATTTTTGTTTTATAAAATGTAAATAAAATACATTATATTTCATTATTATGAATATGATTGGAGCTTGGACTTGGACGGTGATAAGATTGTTTGAGGTTATAAGAGCGCAAGGACAATATAATATTGCTAATTCATTCAAATTCTTGATTTTAATATACGTCTTTCACTTGGTGGTAGGGCTTTGTGCAAGCCCTTCTGGGTAGGTACCGCCCACTCATCAGATATTCTACCGCCAAACAGCAGTACTCAGTATTGTTGTGTTCCGGTTTGAAGGGTGAGTGACCCAGATTAACTACTACACAAGGGATATAACATCTTAGCTCCCAAGGTTGGTGGCGCATTGGTGATGTAAGTAATGATTAATATTTCTTACAGCGCTATTGTCAGCCTACCGAAATTATAAAAAAAGACCAGAAATTTTCGTTTATTTGTGTTGTGAGAAATTAGGAAAAATCATTGTCTGATTCGTTATACGATTATAACGTTAAAACCGATGTAATGTTAGAAAACGCACACACACAAACAAGAGAATAGAGAATATTCCTTTTTTGAATTTGGTTGAAAAGGCAATGAGCAAATAGGGATTATTAGATCTCTTCACTCACGATGGCGCCTTCGACGTTAAGATATCAACAGCGTGTACTAGTAATGCGTAAGTGACGTTCGTGTCTTAGTGTGCGTGAGACGACTAGGAATATAAACAGAAAAAAAAACATAAATTAGATTAAATTTTTAATTTTAAAAATTTTAAAAATATTTAATAAAATTTGGTCTCTACGTTAAATCGTGAGCGCCCTCGTGATTGAATAGATCTGGCATTGTGAACATAATTAGTTTCTTATTTTAAATATACTTAGAACTAATTTTAGTCACTCAATTCTTGATATTATAAAATTCAATACATAAAATTGAAGTCTAAGGTCTTAAAACACTTTCAAATAATGTTTTATGTATTGAGCCAACTAAGCAAGATTTAGTATAGTTTACAGGTGTGTGCGCACAGCGTACAGTTGCAGTATATATTCCCTTAGTCCCATAATCCGATGGGACGGCAAATCCGATACGCCCTGAACGAATTCAGGCGTAGGACTACCGGCTTTACGAGATCCCTGAGACTTCGCACTTCCAACTTCTAGACTCCGGACTGTTGCTGAGAAATTTTCGATAGAAAAACACAATAACTTTTTATCGGCCCGACCTAGGGCTTGAGCCCAGGATCAACAGCCTTATATCTAGCCCCTATATCAACGAGGCAATCAGTCATGTACTATGACTATACTAAATTGTATCGTTACCAACGCGGTTCAGTGAAACTGGCTTATATTTCAATCACTTCGAACCACAGACACAAAAAGTAAAATCAAATATGAACTTCTGAAGGTACCTGAGAACATGGCCGGACGATCATGCACTCGATCCAAAGTCGGATGAAGGCAGCGAACGGGCCGAACGTCTGCATGATGTATGCGTAGTCCGCGCCGCTGAGACGAATCATCGTACCCAATTCAGCGTAGCAATAAGCGCCTACCTGTGAAAAGGAAATAATCATTAAAATTTATGTCATTAAATAAACATAATATGCTTAATTTATAATTATGCAAAGATTCGAATACCGAACTGAACGGTACTAGGTATTAAGAATCAAAAGAATATTCTTGATTGTGAAACCTGAAATAAAAAACACATGATCACATCAAAACTAAACTCAATCAAAATTATAGGAAGTTCCCCAAAGGAATGAACTAGACGTGTGTGGAGTTTTGTTTACTTAAAACGTAATATATGTATCTTTTTCTGATTCACGTGAATCTAATTTACAATATGTCAGTACGATCTTATTTGAATTAAGAATATTTAAAGAAACAAATTAGTTAACATACACATTTGTTAATACACGCCGATAATTTTCCGTGGAAAAGCGCGCTTTAGTTCGTAAACAGATCTATATGTAAATGTCTTTAGCGATATTTTCCTTTCCCAGAGTTTTTAAATTCAAAAATCGACATCAAAACCTTTAACAGTCAATGCAACAAACAAATAAAAACATTTATCCAAATCGGTCCAAAAATGACGAAGTGCTGAGGCAACAAAAATGAATTGTTGTTGTCATTTTTTTTGTAGTGCGAGTTAAAAATTGACCATAATTTTATTATCATAATACGTTATCGATATCGTTTAACAATAATATACATCACATGACTGATATTTTATTTATTAATAAGTATATACTTGTTATATAAGTAGTGATAAACTATGTCATGTATAAGTTTTAGTCGCTCGGCCTTTAATATAAAAACATTATATAATAAGTATTATTATTACATGTACATATTTGCGAGTATCTTTCCGGTTCTCACTGGAGGCATTTTAATTGCTCAACCTATCATTACAAAATTTTGCACTTTGATTTAAAACATAGGGTACCTAACTTGTCCCTTTTGGTCTAATCCACTCACTCACGTCCACTCATCAAATATTCTACCGCCAAACAGCATTACTCTGTATTGTTGTGTTCCAGTTTGAAGGGTGAGTGAGTCAGTGTAACTACAGGCACAAGGGACATAAGATCTTAGTTCCCAAGGTTGCTGGCGCATTGGCGATGTGAAGAATGGTTAATATGTTTAAAGCGCCTTCAGTCAGGTGGCCCATATGCTCGTCCGCCAACCTATGCCATAAAAAATCTAAGTTATCTAAACGATAAAATTTATAAATAGTATGTTTGATTGTTTTGTTAACAATCCTAAATCCTAACATTACCCTATCGAAGAGTAAAAAAGTATACTATGAGCGTCCTTGAGTTTCAAGCTTGAATCAAAAGTTTAACCGTGAAAACGTAACAGTCAGACATTCAAATTGATTCATTATTAATAACAATTATAATATTTCATCCCGAGTTCTTATCATTCGACTGATAAAACTATTTGTGTTTGTGTTTTGTTATTTATCGATAATTTTAATACATATAATAAATCGAATGTAACTTTTACATGAATAATAATTTAAGTACATTAGTAAAATAGGAACGATAAAATTGGCGTCTGATTGAATCACCGTTTCCATTATCGATGCAGGACATCGTGTATATTGTAACAGTTCTAAATCTGGCAATCATATTTTATATATTATTCATACAGTTTTGAACTGACCGCTAATTATGAAGTATAAAACTGTAGAAACACTAGGCAACATACCTATATACTATTCAATCGAGAAAATTATGTACTAACTAATATTATAAATGCAAAATTAAGTTCGTTTGTTATTCTTTCACCTCTTAACTACTCGTCCGATGATCGCGAATTAAATAATATAAGCTTAATATTTTAATATAAACTGTTTATATATATATATTTGATAATTATATATTTCCACAATAGTAACTATAGTGCTCAACACAGCTCGGATAATGAAGGGAGGCTGAGAATCTGAGAAGCTGGCTATCTCTAGAGCCACCGTAATCACGCAATCAAAACATTCTTTATCGAGTAGGCTCATATAAGTACTTCTGACGGTCACGTCTCAAGAGTAATATCCATCACCATCGGTCTGATCGGTCTGAACCGGCAAAAAACTCAGTTACTCTTTTCCACCAATTAAAAAAAATAAAGCTCATGTCAAAAACACATTGATAAATAAACTACTTACTGCTAGATAATATTGAAGATAAAAGCATGGATTTAGTATTTATTGATTTCAGGGCAGGATACAAAAATTAAATTGTACTTTCCTGACATACCAACTCTGTAATTTAAATTGATGGACAAGAGTATTTAGGTACTAAGTTGCCGGTTCTTCTCGGTAGAATTTAATTCAACACTGATTATTTTGGTTAAATTACATATGTACGTTCTGAATTAAAATCTAGAAATTGTAACTCCAAGTTTTTTATCGCTTGAATTTTCCGTAGCCCTTTAGATTATAGGATTTTTGGCTCCAAGATATTAAAGTATTTTTTTTAATACAATTATTTGTTTAATTCAAAATCTGTTAACATTTCATTCGATACAATAGACGCAATCACAAGACACTATTCTTCACCTTCGATCTAATATCAAATGTTTGAGGTCATATTAAATTACACACAATTGAATAAATACTGCATAATTATTAATTGTATACAATGTTTTTAAGTGTTTTCAGGGTCTATTTTTAACACAACTTTTTATCGCAACGTTGGAGAGTAAAGACGGACAAAGAAGGTAAATAACTACAAAAACTTACATAAGGAAAATTCTGTTAATAATAGGAAATTTAATATTGATTTTGGAAATATTTTGTATTTGTATTAATATTTTTATATTAGCAGCCTGTAAATTTCCCACCGCTGGGCTAAGGCCTCCTTTCCCTTTGAGGAGAAGGTTTGGAGCATATTCCACCACGCTGCTCCAATGCGGGTTGATGGAATACACATGTGGCAGAATTTCGTTGAAATTAGACACATGCAGGTTTCCTCACGATGTTTTCCTTCACCGCCGAGCACGAGATGAATTATAAACACAAATTAAACACATGAAAATACAGAGGTGCCTGCTGGGTCGAACCCGAAATCGTCGGTTAAGATGCACGCGTTCTAACCACTGGGCCATCTCGGCTCTTATATTTGTATACATATATTTATTTATTGGGTGGCTTTGTGTAGGCGCCGATGCTAAATATCAAACTCTGTACTGCTCGGAAGAGTCAGTCAGTGTAATTGCAGGATATAAGATCTCAGATGACCAAGTAGACGACACAGGCTTAAGGATTAGGACATGTCTATGGGTGAAAGTGGCTTACCATCGGACCCATTAAATTGCCTTTCTTTCTAAAATATTTAAAAAAAAAGCAACAATTGCATAGAAGTTAGTGAAATTCAACATGGTAAATACCGTCACTTCAGGATAACAATAATATTTTCTCCAAATCAACAAAGAAACTTTTTGATGCATTTGGCTAATAGGATACTTAAACAACCATCTTCATTATTTAAAAGTATTAGAGATTCTATACTGTGTAATTAATTGGGTATTACAAAAAACATTTTCTCTACAAATTACCAATATTGTTCGGCATTAAGAGGATCTCCGTCTCCATCATTAGTGCAGCGCCTTGAGACTTAAATAGATCGCTCTCCTTTCGAGATATTAATTTAAGAAAAGTAAATTATTGTCTATAAATAACCCCCTCTCATCAGAGTAAATGTCTTTTCATAATCCAAGCTGAGGTTTTACAATATCAATTCTGTGCATTTTTCTGAAGTGCACAAGTTTTAGAAGTTTTCCTGAGATCACAAGTTGAACAAGTTGAAGTTATGTTGCGTTTTTAAACTCTACACAAGTATGATTTTGAGTTATTCTTACGAATTCTAATGTCTTTTGAAAATTTTACTAATAAGTTTTTCAAGTACTGGATCATCTTAATTTATCCACATTTATGGCAGAATTTCATTGAAATTAGACAGACGCAGGTTTCCTAACGATGTTTTTATTTTGAAAACAGGCAGTTACTTCAGTATTTATAATATTAGTATAAATAAATCAAATGAACAAAATTTAGCTAAACACTAAAATGCATTTTAGTAGTATTTGGCCTCAAAAGACTGCAGTTTATTAAATACAATTTGATTGTAAACAATCACTTCTCGACCTTCAGTATTACGAGTAAGTGCTATTATCGCACGGACAATAAATACTAAATGAAACTCGATAAAAAAATGATTTCTGATTGCGGAATGCTCATTCTCATTTAAATCCAATGACCTAAATGAGACCGAAAATATTCTCTACATAAATTGCTGCTAAAACTACTTTAGTCCATTGAAATGTTACAATTTTAGGGCCAAACTGAACGTTTCCTAGAGGACGCGATTTTATTTGTGGGACATGTAGGGGGGGTTAATACAACCTTAACCCCAAGTTTGTGGGGTTGGCGTCCTTGTCCCCCGCCCGCCATCTTGAAAAGAGAGGTGGAAACGTATTTTTAACTATATCTCCGAAACTATTAATTTTACGGTAACATTTGTTAAAAATATAATTTGTAGCAAATCGTTGTGGCTACAATTATGTTTATATGACTTTTTACCATAAACTTATAATTTAAAAAGTTATAAGCAAAAAACATATTTTACAGACAATCCCGAGTATAACTAACGAGATTGCTATCTCTTTCTAACGTATGGAGTTGATATGGTATAGCACTGTCAAATTAGTTTGCAAAATCAATTATATTAGCAGTAATGTCAATGATCAGTGCGCTAATTAATCTACACGTATCTTAAACATAAATCATTTTATTCCCAGACTTATTTCGACGTAAGTAATGTCGCTTTGTATTTTACTCTTCTATATTTATATAAATGCGAAAATAATCTGTCTGTCTTTTTGTAGCTCTTCCATGGCCAAACCACTGAGTCGAATTCGATGAAATTTGGTATGAAGGAAGCTTGAACTCCAAGCATCTGACAATCTACCTCGACGCGAGCGAAGCTGCGAGCGATATCTAGTTATTTATGTAGGAAGGCAGATTTGCAAATGAGCCACCTCATACTAAGTGATCCAATAGCTAATTAGTTATAATAATTTATTTTCCGAAATATTTGTGCACTGGTATCCATAACAAATCATAATATTCAACTAACTTATTTGTGAGCGAACATATTAGAGACTAGCTACCCAATCCGATTTAGTAAGGATTTCAGATTTTTTTTTATGGTATCGGTAGGCGGATGAGCAAATGGCCACCTGATGGTAAGTGGTCACCACCGCCCATAGACAATGGCCATAATACATCACCAATGCGCCACCAACCTTGGGAACTAAGATGTTATGTCCCTTGCACCTGTAGTTACACTGGCTTACTCACCCTTCAAACCGGTACACAACAATACTGAGTACTGATGTTTGGCGGTAGAATACCTGATACTCATCTCCTCCCACCCGACCATCACCCACTCGGGTGGTACCTACCCAGACGGGCTTGCTCAAAGCTCTACCACTAAGTGAAAATAGTAGATAATAGTCATACAAAAGAACCGCTCCCATTTTCCACTCTTAAGTTTGAAATTTTCGAAAATACTTACGTAGTGAATGCTTACGTTATAAAATAAACAAATGCTCCAAATTTTAGCGCTATAGAATTGAGTTCTAGCGTTGACTCAGGACCTTCGATTTCATAAGTAGAAATAAAGCAAAACTTAATAAAATTAAAAAAGACTAGCGACGCGACCCGACTTTGCACAGATGCATTTTATTAATAACGAAAATGAAATTATATAAATATAAATAATACCGTAAATAATTTATCTTCGTAGTTTTTTTTAGAATCGCATCATAAGTTCCGGAGATCACGCCCTACATACAAACAAACAAATTTTACTTTTATATGATATTAGTATAGATTACGTATATTACGATCATGAAAAATCATCATTGGTGTCAGAGATATTATTTATTCAATCCGTCAATGTGACCCAGACCAATGTCAATCAGGTTTTGAGAATGGATTTGGATGGATATAGAGGTAGGGGACGACCAAAGAAACGGAGGCTGGATTGTGTGAAAGACTATATGATTAGAAAGAATGTTACTTGTGAGATGACGTCCGACAGAGAAGTATGGAAGAAGAAGACATGCTGCGCCGACCCCAAGTAAAATTGGGATAAAGGCAGGAGGATGATGATGAATGTGACCCAGCCTAAGGTGTTATGTCACTTTTCTCAAACTTGAACACAACGCAATATAGTCTATTCCAATCGAAGTAGGGATAAAGATAAACGGACCTTAGATTTACATATTTCATCCGATTGGCTAATAACTCAGCTACAATGTGCACTACTAAAAGTTTATGGTTAACATATCTTTATTTATAATACAATACAATACTTATATCCAGTTTAATTTCGCAAATCCATAGTGAATATCATAGATTAATCGAGCTCTCGACCAATGATATCGCGTAGATTGGCTGTCAAACGTTATTTATTTGGCTTTTTTTCCTTTTGTAGTTGGAATAGAATATAGATTGTTGCTGTTTGACCATACAATAATTGAGAAATGATTAATACTGACATACTCGTAGTCTGGCATGAAGCCCAATAATGTGTAATGTTATTCACTTATACAATGACGTAACACCTCTATTTTTTTGCGTAATACAGTTTTTAAAAGACTTAAACATTACAGAACATTTTAATTGTATGGTATTATGTGAACGTTTAGTGTTACGTTAATGGTGATTCTACTTCATCGAATAAACGGATTATTGGAATTGAAGTCACGACTATCGGTGCTCATCGTTATTGCTCGTATGGTACCTTATTTATTATTTACCAATTTTATATTATATTTACTAATTCACTCATAGGTTAGTTTTAACTAAACATACATGTAAAGCCTGTAAATTTCCCACAGCTGGGCTAAGGCTCCCCTTTGAGAAAAAGTTTAGGAGTATATGACCACCACGCTGCTCCAATGCGGGTTAGTGGATTCACATGTAGCAGAATTTCTTTGAATTTAGACACATACAGGTTTCGTCACGATGTTTTCCTTCACCGCCAAACACGAGATGAATTATAAAGACTAATTAAGCACATGAAAATTCAGTGGTGCTTGCCTGGGTTTGAACCTGCAATAATGTACGCGTTCTAACCACTGGGCCATCTCGGCTCTTTAACCGCTGTTTTAACTATATTATTAATATTTGAATGAAAACTATATTTTAAAAACCCCAATTACTGGCAATAATTATATGAGTTTTTTAATAATATTTAAATCGGTTTACTTTTAATACACTTACAGCTGCAGAAGATAGTAGGCTTCGTGTAAGCCCGTCTGTCAGTCTGCTTAGGTACCAATCATCAGATATTCTATCACCAAACATCAATACTTTTGTGTTCCGCTTTGAACTTTGAAGGGTGATCCAGTGAAACTACAGGAACAAGGTGATCACTTATTATCAGATAGCCCATTTTCATTTACAAAATAGAGGTAAGGCCCAGCAGTGAGACTTTAACAAGAAATTTACCTATAGAACATTGGAAAAGATAGAATTTGCATATAAAATACCTTTAAAATATTTGACGTATGGCAAATTTGTAACTGTAAACATATTACTACGGGCAACCTTGAACTAGACCGAATTAAAACTCGCCAATCGAAATCCAGTAAGGCTACACGACCAGTTACATTTCACCAACGAGGTCATTATCAGTGGCTGTTGAGAATCTAGGTCATTATATTATCTACGATTTGGCCTTGACGTCTTGGCCTTGAACTCGTAGAATTACGTCCCATCGCATCCTGAGAGTAAGGAGTAGAAATTCTTTCAATTGAATAGGTTTAAATGGCCCCTCTTGAGGATTCTATAAATAATATTTTATTTTTAGCATTTGAATTTTATTTATGCTTGTGAAAGCTCTCATTATTTCTGATACAAAAATCTTATCGAATTGTATAATAGATGCCTTATTTATTTTTAGTACAAAGACACACGAGCGATTACTTAACACTACAGACGGGTAGAAGCTATTGCAATATTTTGAATAGTTTTAGTTATAAATAAATAAATAAATAAAAATTGGACAACATCACATACATTACTCTGATCCCAATGTAAGTAGCTAAAGCACTTGTGTTATGGAAAATCAGAAGTAACGACGGTACCACATACACCCAGACCCAAGACAATATAGAAAATTAATGAACTTTTTCTACATCGACTCGGCCGGGAATCGAACCCGGGACCTCGGAGTGGCGTACCCATGAAAACCGGTGTACACCCTACTCAACTACGGAGGTCATTATGTATGGTCAGATATTTTGTCTGAGTCTTTTATGTGGTTGAGGATTTCGTCGAAGACTCGTTTGGCCTTGTTGTAGAGCAAAGTATTTGTACCGCAATCCTCAGCTCTTACAAGCAATTTCGAATCATTTAACAAGATACATTAAATGTAAAAATATATGTTTTTTGGAAACCAGAAACAAGAAGAACCGGAAAGAACTATTGGATACGGTTTTAATCAATTATAGTATATATTAATAACATACACATATATATTAAAATAATAATATTATCGAGAATATTTAAAAATAGATGTTGGTTATACCGTTAACGATAAGCATGAAAGTTAGCACGCATATATTAATATATATTCATGTAGAAGGTTTTTGAAAGGAAACCGCTTCATTGGAACTTACTGCTAGATGGCACTGAGGCATTTCAACTTCTCTAAAGATCCACTAATCGCCATGTAAAATAATTTTAGATATAGATTATATATATATAAATATATATATATATATATATAAATATATATATAAGCAGGACAACGTCTACCAGGTTTCCCTTAATCCAGGGTGCAGGAGGTGCCAAAAAACAGGACACCGATGACGACCGCCTCGCTGTTGATGTCCAGTCTTGGACTATTTGTGAGGTGCCCCAGAAATACAATTAAATATAACTAATTTTAAGAATAAAAGTTAAAAAATCTTAATTTTATTTAAAAAAAAAACAATTTATAATTATTAAGTTTTACTTTAGTTATAAGTTTTCCTGTTAGTTGGAACAGTGAGTTGGTCAGCACGATACGTTACAATTGAAAGAGCGCTAAATAGTTTACTTACTTTTAATGTGTTACATCATTCCTCTAGATTTCCTATAATCTGTCGCAGTGATATCATGAGAGGGGTCGGAAATATGTAACAGGAAACCGAGCGCGCGCATTTTGATTTGACCAATGAGCGCGCGCGGCTAGAGGTGACCGTCAACTTGTACCGACTCATTTTCCGAGAGAAAATAATGTTAACGTCGCTTATTACCAACTTGACGTGTCTGCTGTTATACATCATATGGGACTTCTGTAAGACTCAAGCATTTTTGTAAAGCACAAAATAAAAAATTGGAGCATGTAAATATTTTTTACATGAACATCAAGTCGTATCGCAATAGATGATTGGGAATACCCGCTTGAGAAAATCTTAATATTATAAAATGTGCGATGTGCGCTTCTTTTATTTATAAATGTAATATTTTACAAACGGTAACAGGTTACAGTGATGTGGACTCATATATAACGAAATCTTGAAGGTCATTGCGTTAAGATTATGTCTGCGAATGTGATTGCTAAAAAAACCTTGACACGACTTATTATAATACTTTATAGTCGCATTCTTTTCTTGATCCTAACGGTATCTGTTTCCGCAATCATACTGACTCTTAAAGCCGATTGGTTCTTTAGGGATGGTGACTTTTACGGTATGCGTAAGCGATCCCGTGGCGCCTCTGAAAAAACGCCCAAGATACGCTTGCTTCTTAGTATTCTGGACATGCGATTAAGCCAAAAGCCAGGGCGTCACAGTGACATAAAACGTGTAAGCATACCCTTACTGTCCTCCGTGTATACGCATTATCTTACGGTATTCTGAGAATCAGCCATTCAGCCAATATATCTCTTCTCCGGGAAAACGCGTAAATGCGATTCTCTGCGTAATAAAAAGAGGGGTGGTGTTCTCGCTTATCCTGTGCGGGTTATAGATGTTGCAGATTTTCATCCAACATATCATGCGTGTAGGTGATGAAAGCTCGAGTGTGATTTAAACCCGTACAATCTTTGATTAAGATTCACGTGTTCAAAGGACTAGTCCATCTCGGCTTTGGTTCTGGCTGAATATCAATAAACATTCTGTAACGTATATTATATTAAGTATTCAAATATTTTGTTCATTATGCTAAAAGACTGGACAGATTTGCGTTTTTATAATCTGTGCGAAAGTGTTATTTGAGAATAATATCGTAATGCTCTTCGTCATTGATGGAACGATGAGCGGAGGTTGTTATATTAATAATAATTAATAGTTTCTGTAGAGAATATATAACTTAGGGTTTAAATTATAGGTCTATTTGACAGGCCTTCATTTAAAATGTGTTTTCTAATTTCTCGTATTATCTGGAGTGTATACTCGTAGTCACCAGTCGTGATTTATTTAGAACGAAAATAGCGAACTATCAATATGAAGTTAAAATATAATATTATGCATTTTATTGCAAATAAAATAAAATAATAAATGAGAATAAAAGAAGAAAAAAATGATTATTTTTTTCGCTTATTTGAAGTTGACGCTTGGAACTTGGAGTCATAGTGCAAAAACCTCTATTAAAGGTATAACAACACGCCTTATTGCCTCCACTGGCGACAGGAGGGTTTTATGTTTTTCCCAGAGGATCGAAATTGCATTCAACGGTGTCATGCCGCGGTCATGATTTGTACAGTAATTAGTTTTAATTTTTATTTCTATATTAAGGACTGAATGTAAACAATTCTTATTATGTAGGGCAACAAAAAATAAAAATATAGAATTCCGTAATTAAAAATATACATTGTAGGTATATTCCTTACTAGCTCACCCGAATGATGTTGTTCCGTATATTGAATTTGAATCGCTATAATGAAAAAAAAAGCCGGTAACAAATTATTTATTTTTCTAATGCTTTATGACACACAACATCCTTACTTTCCAGGAATGATAATGGAGTAAAGAATAAAGATAAAAAAACCTTAGATTTAAGTATTTCGTGCAATTATCTAATAGCTCACCTACATACATTGTCCACTACTAACTGTTCTCCATAGATATATCTTAATTTATACTGCAACTATGTACCACCTAAGTACTCACTTTTTCCTAAAACCATTAGAATATCATACATTATTCAACCTTTCCAATGATATCGCCTCAATTAGATGTCGAACTTTAAATTAACTTGGTTATTTTTATTACTTCAAGTATTTAAAACGGGATATTTACCATGTTTTTTATTTTTATTTGGTAAACAAGAAATTCGTAGATAATGTCAAAATATCGAATTCCACCAAATAAAATTAAAAAAAATGGTAAATATCCCGGTTTAAATACTCGTAGATGTCAAACGTTATTATTATTTTTTTTGGCTCTTGTTCTCTGGTGGTTGAAATAGATTTTAGGTAGGGTATGATGGTATAAGTGAGCGTCATTACTTTTGTCTATATATGATATACGATTCGGTCATAATGCGCCTTGAGTATTGAAATATTAGTCATAATTGGAATTATAATTATTTAAATTATGGATGCATTTAAATATATATATGTAGATTAAAATTAAAATAAATAAACATAATGACTAATAATTAATGGTACTTATTACAATTTTTAACACGTTTTCATTGTTATCGTATGAATAATGTATCGCGTAAAAATGGAGACAATACTTTTTGACGGAATTTAATTGTATTTCATGTACATAAACTGTGTTTCATATGTCTGTAAAGAGAAACTACTAAATTTGTTACCAGTTCTTCACGGTAGAATCTACATATAGTGCTTTACGTTATAACAATTTTGCTAATAGTAAAAACATGCTTAAATAAAGTATAAGAGATTTTATTGTTGAAAAAGAATTGAATACGACAGAAAATTAATGCCTTGTACTTGAATAATCAAGAACTTTAAGAAATTACTCTAGAATTTAAATCAAAAATCCTGAGATGATTCCACTAACATTTCGGCATATTTTGCTCTCGTCAGCCACAAGGTATGTTCAAGTATTGGCGACTACTTGAAGAAACCTTGGGTGCACGTATCCAGGTCAAATCCTCGCAAATATACTTCCTCAACATTACGTCCCGATATTTTGTCGTCTCAGAAACTCATCTCAGATCTTAGATGATATGAGACGTTGCTTGAAAAGGTTGGAACCCGAAATCTTAGTTCAGATCAACGTGTTAAAAAAGCTGTCACGAAATACCAATGTAAACAATGCATTATCACTGATACCAAATGGTTTACAAAAAATAGTTTGTTCTAAATGCCAAAAAGATAAAACGGGTAATGTTTGCCTTAGCAAATGTAAGAAAGCAAAATTTAACATTAGTGATCTGAATGTATCTGTTACTAGATTACATTAGACTCAAAACTTTAATGGAATCCCCATATATCGTCCCTGACGGGAGACTCAGCTCCGCAGTATACGCGGTTGGAAAAGTTAGACGACTAATATTGATGCTCTATTAGTATACTTTGATAGTATTAAGTCTTCCCATTTTTTTTCTTTCTGGTAACGCAAAAGTTATATGGATCCGTTTTTGTACTATAAAAAAGATCTCTCCGATCGATTTATAATCTTGGAACTCGGAATTCCTTCGTTGATTTTTAATGAAGTGGATATACTTACAATTACTTAACAATGTTTACAACAATATTATGTATATTATTACAATAATAAAGACCTTTTTAAAAGAAATATACTGACATACTTGGTGGTAGGGCTTTGTGCCAGTCCGTCTGGGTAGGTGCCACCAACTCATCAGATATTTTACCGCCAAATAACAGTACTCGATATTGTTGTATCCCGGTTTGAAAGGTGAGTAAGCCAGTGTAACTACAGGCACAGAGGACATAACATCTTAGTTCCCAAGGTTGGTGGCGCATTGGCGAGGTAAGGAATGGTTAATATTTCTTACAGCGCCATTGTCTATGGGCGCTGGTGACCACTTACCAAAAAAAAAGACATGGAGGAAAGGTAAACTAATAACATCTAGTTTCCTAAATCGCAAAGTTAATACAAACTTCCTGGGATACAGTATTTCTTTCTATGATAAGATTTAACTGTTATTTTTAACTCGGCCTATTCAAAAATTTAGGGGCTCATGTAAATAACAAAGTATATTACGCAATAAAATATTATAATAGTAATAGAAAAGAGGACCTATTATACGCTGATTTACAGGCAGGATATATTTAAATTTAATTGTACTTTATTGACATATTCTGTAATTAAAATGACAGAAAAGGGTAATTAATGAGTTTCTTGTGGTATTGCTCAGTAGAATCTAGTTTCCGGACCGACGGTAGTTTTACATTTAATTCAACACTGTAATATAACGACATGATCAGAATATTCGGATTTTTGAAAACATTAAGACTTAATTAATAAATAATTATATTATTAATTAATAATTCTAATTATACTCGAGGGAGACCAAGACCTACTCCCCTACCTACATCAAATAAGGGCAGCCATACACAGGGTTCCAACCAACAACTTGCTGGTGGCAGGAGACGTGAATGCCTGGAGCCACTGGTGGGCCAGCAACTCCGAAGACCATCGCGGAACGGAATACTACAACTCCATTATCGAAATGGGCCTCCACATCTTAAATACCGACAGCGTACCGAACTTCGAAACATATCGAGGGGACAGGTTGTACGCTAGCTGCGTGGACGTGACGGTGACCAGCCAATCCCTGTTAGGTAGAGTGGAAGACTGGAGAGTGGACAGGAGTCTCGTATTTGAAATAATTAATAATTTTTCCTTTGCGATAAATTTGCACCAAAGTATATATATTCAAATTGTTACAATAGCCTTTTCCCAGAGAACATTTTAAAATATTTCCTTACATCATGTTTGAACAAGTGTGACTGTTGTCAGACCAATTACGTATAAAAATTATAAAACTTGACATTGCTATAACGTAAAACTAGGACAAGGATATCGAAAACAATGATTCTTCGAGTTTGAAATTCGAATATATTAGTGATGGTATAACATTTCCAGTGAAAATGATTAAATTTGTTATTAAAATTAGATTTTTCCGTTACTCAACTGTCATTATTTAGAGCTGTTAATTACGCGAATAATATCTTTACTCTATTTTCTGCTTTAACTACAAAATATTACCTCACAATTATGATTAAAGGTATATAATAATTAATTAGGTGATTCGATAAGGCAAGAAATTATTTCAAAACCAGTTTCTCAAAATTTGGGTTATTTTTTTTTTTAAGCTATAATATTTGTCAAAGGTCATTGGTAAAATTGATGTTTAGCAATTAAATAGGGCAATCAACTCTGTATTATCAGAATTTTTGTCGGTTCTTCTCAGTAAAATCTACATACCGAACGGCTTTAAAATACCTACTTAAATAGAGTGGGTTGAACCTACCCATGTATTTTGTTTTTTTTTTAATATCTTAAGTAGACTTAAGTCGAAGTCTTATTGATTGTATAACTTAATGTTTTATAAAGCAATATTGGTATACGATTTGAATAATTCACTTACCATACTGAATACCCCCGAAGCCACCCACACGATTAGACTAGCATTTACTGAACCCGTATATTTCAGGACCCCGGTAGGTGATACGAAAATGCCACTGCCAATAATCGAACCGACGATAACTGTGATGCCATTGAGGAGTGACATTTTAGCTTCCAGTGCGCCACCATCTTTACCATTGTCAGACTGTTCTTGGTCTGATTTAAGAGCTTCTGTGTCACAGTCTTCTTCCGATGCTTTACTTTTTGGTGACCTGTGAGAAAAAAGGAGAAATTACATTTTGGTAACAATAGATTCATTTCATAGATCTAGTCATGCAAAGGTTTTTATATTTTTCATTTAGGAATTGATTTTTTTATTTCTATAAATCTAAATTTAAAAATGGCTGAATTACAGAAATGATATACGCAAGGATTGGTGGCAAGAATCCTAGAAGCATTTCTCTATTGAATTCCGATGTCACCGATGGAGGCGTTATATTGTTAGGAATATTTTTAGACTCTTCCTCAGAAGACCATTCTTGTAGTTGCAATCGATGCAAATATTTATAAAGAATAAAAGTTTATTGCATATAAGTTTATTTAAGAAAAATGTCATCATTCTACATAAAATTATATCATTTGAAATGAGGAATAATTAAAAGTATAAAAAGATAACCAAGCAAAGATCAAAAACAAATACAATGAGGAAAAATATTGCAGCATTTACTTTTTTAAATGGGTTCGAAAACATTCGTTCAAATCTTTCCGCACTTTATCTTAGAGTCCTTCCTTAACATGTTTTCCTTCAACTCAAAAGAAAATATAACGCAAAGATCAGCAAATTTCCAGCCAGGATCTTTAACCATAACCTTAAAATTGATACACGAGTTCATTGCGTAATTCACGTTCCTCCGAAAACCAATATTTGTAACAATAGCAACGACTATCAGAGTGCACTGAACTACGAGTATGTAGCCGCAACAGAATCTATTTCATTATCGCTCGACCTCTGACACCTGATAGCGTGACATCTAATAAGACGGATTTGCATTTGGTTATAATATTCATAATGGTAACGCACACCTTTTCAAATACTAGCTGAATTTATTAAACTTCACTAATAGAACACAACCCGTCACCCCAATTTATTCTCTCGGGAAGTGAAGAAAATGTAGCTTATTTGCTTTTCTCGGAACTCAAACTATCTCCATACCAAATTTCGTCTAAATCGGTTCAGCGACTTAAGCGTGAAGAGGTAACAGACTGAGATTATTTTCGCATTTATAATATTATTTTTATTTAATTAAATATACATTTTATTTTATATTCTACTGTATAAAAAACGATGCAACAAAAAACCCCATCGGATTTATCCGTACATCGGTATTAGAATGAGAGAATCTCAATAACTCAACAGTAAATTCGTTCATCATTCCTCGTACTCTTATAGAACCCAAACCTTCCATAAGTTTTACGCTTAACCGAAGTGAAAATAGTCTAAAAATTACATTTCATTAATTAAATAACGTTAGTAATTGAATTAACGTTCTCTAAAATTATCATCATGATTAGTATACAATCGTTTTAAAAAATGTAATCAACGTCAAGGCCTTTTTTGTGTATGGTTTATTTTATTTTATATATTAGCATTGATCGTTTAGTGAGATCTTCATTTTTATCACATTGTTAGTTAAGGTTTACTTGTTCTTCACGACGTATCTCACGAAATTGAATCGAATGTTCGGCCAAATAAAATCATTTTTATTTTTCTGTCAAATAAATGAAGATGTTTAATTACCACTCTAAGCGCAGAATCTGCTACACGTGATGTACAAGTTAGGTCTCGATCACTATCATGACCTAACTTGGTCAGTGCTATTCAGTCTAAATTGTCATTAGTTAGTCTTCAAGCAGCAACTTCCGGAACGTTACGAGTGAGCCAGTGTAGACACAGGCACAAGCAATCCTTGCTATCATAAATATCACAGAAGTTTCTGTATTGATATTATATAATTTTAGTATATAAACTTAATAAGGGATGTGAATTTCGAAACATATATTCCATAAATGAATACGAATCTTTGACGAAGACATTTGATGCTTAGAAAACGTTCAAACAATAAGAAAAAAATATCTCACACGTGTTAAATATAATTATCATTATTTTTAAACGGTTAAAACCGTTATCACATATTTTGAGTTCATTAGTTGTATGCAGATTGAACAACGAGGGGCCGAGTGGACGTCCTTGGGTGACCCCTTTCTCAATCGCCCTACAAAGATTCCTTTAAGCCCATTCAATGTACATCTGGGAACTCGCCGAGTACAATACTCTCAGAGCATTGTATAATAGGCACATCAAAAGAGACGAGGAAACTTATACGAAGTCCAATTCAGGAATCAAATATATAATATTACTTGCAGATGTTGTAGAGTATTATGTAAAATAAAATGTACCTCTATTATATTTTAGTATAATTTGATTATTGTATATTTTGTAACTTTCAGCTTTTATATAGATTACTCTACAAAGTAACTTATTAAATAAATCAAATCGAAATCAATTGAAGATATTATAGAAGCATTGCACATACTCATTGGTTATCAAATTAAAAACTACCACCGGTCCGGAAACTACCGCAACGGATAAGAAGCTTAGCCGATTTTTGTTGTCAATTTATAATTGTTTACAAAGATTCAATAGCAAAAATAACCAGAGGAAACCGGTTCATTCCCAAGGTGTCCTAATATAAACCCTAAACTCACCAATTGTATAACCTTTTGCACACAAACGTACCTTAGTTTTTTTTTTATTTGGCAACAGAGTCATTTAGACGATGTCTGGAATTAAATTCTAAAAACTATTCATGCAGTCGAGCAACAGAAGTGATTAGTTTGTTTTGTTCCTTCTACCAAAGTTATGAGTTTCGAATTTTCTCACAAAATTATTTATATTTTTCCATAAAACATATAACATTACAGAATAGTAATACTAATATACCTACATATGTATGTGTGAATTTTAAATTGCTATATGATGATGATAATGACCTTGACTTTGACTTTGATACCATCATCGATCACGTTTGTTATTCTTAAGGAGCGTAGCCAGCTGATCGGAGTATAATACACAAACAGTCAAATCTTATAAAATCAAAATATACTTTATTCAAGTAGGCTTTTCAATCGTCATTTAACAAACTATATAAAGTGAAACTACCAACAGTTCGGAATGTAGATTCTACCGAGAAGAACCGGCAAGAAACTCAGTAGTTACTCTTTTTCACCATTTAAAAATACAGTCATGTCAGTTAAATACAATTATATATGTATGTAATATATCCTGCCTGGAAGTCAACAAGTATTAACTCCACGCTTTTTTATCAGCTATATAATCCTGTATTGAATAATATGGCTTCTTTACCAATGTATTTTTTACAAATGATTTGAATTTATGAAACGGCAAAGTTGAGTTTTAGTATTGAAATACATTTACGATTAGAGGTATTATTCGTATTTTAAGAAATGATTTATTCTCATTCTCACTTCTCTTCTTTTATTTTCTTATTGATTTCTGTTTGTATCTCGCAGCAAAATCCGGAACACTAGTTTTATTTCATAGCTACAATCTTTATATGTATTAGAAAATATATTTAACATTATTAATGACTCAAATTAATACCGTCATAAGTATATCATAATTGTATTCCTTATATTTAATAAAGTGAACAATAATATGATCAAAGCCTTAAACATTTTACATTTTACTTGGTGGTAGGGCTTTGTGCAAGCCCGTCTGGGTAGGTGCCACCCACATCAGGTATTCTACCGCCGGAGAGCAGTACTCAGTATTTTTGTGTACGGTTTGAAGGATGAGAGAGCCAGTGTAACGACCAAGTTTGGTTGGTCCCATTGGAGATGTAAGAACATTTCTTAAAATTTCGTACAGCTTCAGTGCCTATGTGGTGACCACTTACCATCAGATTGCCTATTTGCTCGTCCGCCAACCTATACCATAAAAAAAAATCTGATAATTATTTCTAATCGCGGTTTAAAGGCAAGCGGCTTATTGGTTCAAAGTGGCTACGCGCTACGTAGAACCCCTAGCAGTGCTACGGGCCTACTATAATTAAACTTATTAATATATCTAGACACTTTCTAAGTGTTCGTGAGTTTTATATTTTATTCAAACTTGTTATTCATGTTTATAAAGCAAACATATCAAGATTTATCTTATTGAATAAATAGATCCCGATTAAATTACAGATACGTAATAAATAAATAATAATATAAAAGAACCAACAAATAACTTAGTACTAACTTACTGCTTTGTAAGGAATATAATCAATGCATTAATTAATTATTTACAAATCAATGTTGTAAGACAATCAAAGTCGATAAATACTAATTATTTAGTAGACATATATTAAAGGAATAATATAATTATTACAATGTTTACAAATAAATAAAATTTATGTGTCTGACTGTCTGTCTTTAAGTTAATACGGGTAGAAGTTACCAAAACCAAACCAGTTATTTTTTTTTATTTTGTGTTTATCTTTCGGTCTATTTGTCCGGGATATTCAAGACGAGAAAAATTTACATATAGGCAGAATTCTTAAGGAATTTTTATATTAAACATAGGCGGACGGGCTAATGCGAAAGCTGAAGGAAAATAATATATAAATAAATATTGGACAACATCACATACATTACTCTGATCCTAATGTAAGTAGCTAAAGCACTTGTGTTATGGAAAATCAGAAGTAACGACGGTACCACATACCGGTACCATATACCCAGACCCAAGACAACACAGAAAACTAATGAACTTTTTCTACATCGACTCGGCCAGAAATCAAACCCGGGACATTGGAGTGGGGTACGCCACTATAACCGTATATATGAAAACCGATACGGTATAGGCGTACCCATGAAAACCAGTGTACACTACTCGACCACGGAGGTCGTCAAAAATAGTTACCATTGTCGTAAGAAATATTAACCATTCCTTATATCATCAGTCTTGGGAACTAAGATGTTATGTCCCTTGCTTGTACAAAGCCCTACCATCAGCTATAGTACCTTCTAGTCTTTATTTCATCAAATCCGTTAAGCTTTTCAAATGTTATCACAACTAACGGCATTCATTTTAAACGATATTTAGCGGGAGTTTAATTAAACTCTGATTTCTCACTGACATTCGAAAGAAGACAATATTATTGTTCAACTAAAGTAGCAACATGTAGGTACCCACTGCTGGGCTAATGCGTCCTCTCCTTCTTCTAGATAATTTTGTCGTTTAACTAATTAGACCCTAAACGACATTTGTACGTAAAGGTTTTAAAGTTTACGTACATACATTCATGAATAATATAAAAACGCAGATAAGACCGCGGGACAACGCTAAAGCGTTATAATAACTAAATAGATATATAAACACGTGTACATTTTATGATAATCGGAAACACCCTTGACCCATGTAGCGAAAGGGTTAAATTGTATCGAAGTGACACATGGTTGTCAAACGCTTCGTTAACTCTAGTGTTAGGTTACTAATGATAATTTCGTCGCCAATATTGGGGTCTTCCTACCTGCCTAGGGTACTAACAGCTGGGTACGGGCATCGAGGTTAACCTGCGTATCCTGGTAATTCCTAACATGGCCTTCCTAGAGGTCCTAGAGGTCCATCAGTCCATCGAGTGGTGTCTTATCCGTGGACGGTTGCGTTCTATCCTCAAAATAGTCGTCGTCGTTTTTTTATGTTGTTTTTGTATGTTTCAATTCTTTTCTTACGAATATTTCATATAAACGAAATACACAAAGGAAAGTGTATCTCTATAAGATATTACTTCCAGCCCTATTGTACGAGTACGTCAATATACTGATACGAATAGTCGTAATAATAATTTATTATATACATTACAATCATATATATTAAAGAAAGGAAATAAATAGAGTAGAAACTCAAACTCAAATTCCTTTATACAAAATAGAAGCATTACACTTACTTATTGATTGTCAAATTAAACACAACCACCGGTTCAGAAAAGAAAATATTCCGACCTGAGAACCGGCGAAAGAAACTTAGCGAGTAGGTTTTTTTTTTTGTCAATTTTATTATTTACATAATATATTCAATATGAAAAGAAATAGCCAGGAGGCGATCGTCTCATTCTGAAGATAAACATATTATCCTTGCCTGCTTCCTTGTCATTAAAAAAGGGGGAAAGGATCTGCCTAATTATGAGAAATTAATTATAACGTTCAATAGTTTTCACGTGATTGACAAAGAAAAAATAAATAATTCATTAATTAATATATATGTCGCAGCGTCAGATAATTATATACTTTGATTGTAATCTCTCAGTTTTGAGATTTGATTTTGGATGGCCATTGAGGTCGATCGCTCTTTGTCACGTTAAAAAAACATGGAATGTCAGTTGTCAAGAAGGATATGACTGATGTTGTCGCGGCCTATGAAATATTGTAAAAAACAATATACGATAATCCAGCTATCGATTTGTTGTATTATTTCGTCAATATGAATGACAAAGATGGTGACCCCGAACCAAACAATCTTGCCGGCTCTCCGTTATATATATATAATACGACCGTGGTCTGACTTTACTCGGCAAAAATTAAGGTAATGATTTATTTATATGTTGTCATTAGAAAATCTTACATGCGCGATTCAGAACTAGTAATAAATAATAATTAACCAACAGCGTTTTAAATTATTTATTTATATAAGATAAACAGGACTTCGGTGTGTGACAGTTGGCGTTTTTTTTTTAAAACTAATATAGCGTACATGGTCGAAGACAAGGTTTGTGCAAATATATTTAAAAAAATATTGACCAAGAAATGTTTACAAGTTTACAAAATAATTTAGGAAAAAAACAATATCGTCATTAAACAAATGAAGTATTTGTAGCTAAACTAGGTATTTCAGCTAGCAGCGCCAAATCCCTCCAATGACAAATTTATCACAATGTTTAATATCATGGATTGCACATATTGGGAATGAAACGATCGCCTCCTATTTCTTTGTTATATTAGAAAAAAAATACTACGAGATTTGTAAAAAAAACATCGGTGAGGGTTTTCGGCCGACTCTTCTCTGGTCAGGGTATATATATTTTCATTTCTGAACTGGTGGCTGTTTTAAATTTGAGAATTAATAAGTACGTGAGTGTAATGCTAATTTGAATAAAGAATTTTGAATTTGAATATCCGGTAAATATTTATCTTTACGTGTAAAGATAAATAATCTCCTTCAGTCTAAATTATTTCAAAACAACCAAACGTCATTCATAAGTTAAAATAAATCAACATTTCCGTATTTGTATCAAAACATAATATTTTGATAAAAAACCAGTTTTTTTAGAGCGTTAAAAAACTAGAAATAGTTTGAACTAAAGGTCAGAATTACGTGTACTGGGTCACTGGTTCAATGCAGAGTCGAGATGGATCGATTCCTCGTACGCTTGATGGAGGTTAATCCGTACTCGGTCGTCCATTCCATCTTTAATAGTCGTTATTTTTTTTTTTAAATATAAAGTCGTCTGCTATATTGTCTATTTGATTTTTTATTTAATCTGTACACGCTGTTTACTTAATAAATCTTTAATATGCTTTGTTGGAAATAAATAAAAAAATATTTTTTATTTCTTTATTATACTCCAAATCATGTCAATACATAATTGTACAGAAACATAATAAAATGACAATCGATGACATTAGCTAGGAGCTGTAATAAGGGTTTCGAGTAGGCGTCTCTTCCAGCCTCATCTTAGGCGGATCGATACCACGTGGGCAGAATCATTCTTTAAATTACATGTCACAGAGTAAATAATTCGTGAAAATATTTTCCACAGTTTAATATTCTGTGTAGTTATCTTTATTCCTAATTATAAATTAATCATATTTATGTAAAACGTTAATAATTTGCTCTTTATATTGAGCATTTAAAAAATGTAAAAGGTACAATTTATTCGGCTATCCGTAATTTATAATGTTATTAAGTCTTTTACAATTTTATTTTAATGTTTCTAGATAATATTCACAACATACATATATATTGAATAAAAATAGTATGACGTCACACGCATACTATAGTACGCTAAGTTTTGCGTCATTCGACTTACCGTTAAACTTAAAGCTATGTAACCTTTTTCGAATATATTATTTTTATAAATTAAAATTCTTCAAAAAAAATCTTACATAGGTACTCCAAATTAAGACTATAAAATAAAAAACAAAATAAAAGCCGTTAAGAACTTACTCTAAGAATATATAAAATGTACACTTAAGTTAATGTTTAATGTAGAGTTAATATTTTTGCCTGATTCCAGTTACCCATAATGATATTTTGTTTATCAAAGATATTTTATCGGCGTAGGTACGAAATACGTATGCCACTATATTATAAACTATCAATAAATAATTATTAACCTCTCAAATTACAGATAAAAAGTAATAAAATATTATATAGCAATTTATTCATGTTTCACAGTCCTTACTAAAATATTTATCGATATATTTATAATGTTAAATTAAAAGTATTTGCTAATTTATAACGATAGAGACTTCTTTTTTAAGTTCTGAGAGAGATTTCTAAAGATGATTTTAATTAATTATAAAAATTTAAACATATTAAATTCCGGTAAACTTTATTGTCGTATACTTATATCCCACTGACCTTTAAGAAAAAAATATGTCAAAGGTAACAAAACTGTTAAGATTTTAGAATATTATAAATTACCTTATTATGATAATCAAGAGGCTATACATTTATTAATATATTTACTTACATTTTTATAGTATTTCCGTGAACGCTAGAAAATGATTTATTAAACACTCAACTGTTTCCCGCGTTTTTTCGTTTGGGGCGACTAGGCCCGCCAACACGGACCGCGAGACTGCCGTGCGCCAATTTAAAGCGAGATGGGAAAATGTATCTGCACAAGAGCAATAGAGATACACACACAATTTTATTGAACGAGACTATCTAGGGGTGAAAAGGGGTTGATGTTGAAGCCCAAATTTTTTATCTGTGTTTTTAATTATTGCGCTTGGCATAAAAAATGTTTTCATTGCTATTAAATGTTAATGAAAATGTTAATTTTAATATGTTATCATTTATAATAAAATTTAATGTTTTGTTTCGTATCATGTTATCTTCTACAGATTTTCGATTTTCAAAATTGTTTAATGTTTGATAAATTATATGCAAACTTTGTATAAAGTTTTAACTGTATTAATTAGTCACCTTGTCTACTCTATAAATATTGTCTTCTACAGGTTAATTAGCTTTTCCGTAAAAATACTGCCATTTCTAGTTTATAGATAAAAAGCAAAATGAACAAAAGCAACTGTACAAATCAGAAACTCATGGAATGGTGACAAGAATGCTAGCAGTATTACCCCGTTGTATCGGATTATATTTTTCTTTATGTTTTAACGACTTTGATATAGATTGTTGCTTCTCTATACATATATTATTATTATGGATGTTTGAAGATATATAGACTATTAATAAAAAACTTTGTGAAAAAAAATTGAATTACTTTATTACTCAGTAATACTGAGTTCCTTGTAGAACAAGCTTAAAATTCAGTATTTTGGATTGCAATCTATGCGGTTTTACAAGATAATCCTAGAAAGCGTCTAAATGAACTTAGTTGTTACATTAAAAACTAGTATATATATAAGATTTTTTCTGGTATTCTTTTTATTAGGACGACACAGTTAATGAAACACAATTGAGTTTCTCTGTAAAAAGAGATTTATTTGTTTAATTTTACAATAATAAAAAATAAAATAAAAGTTTGTATTTACCTACGCATTATTTTACAAAAATAAAATTTACGCACCTGTAAAAAGAGAAACGACATTTAATGTTTATTTATTAACAATGTCTGTTCCTAATCACAAGATACTTTATACTTTACTTTTCACAATCACGAGATTGATTCTAGGTAATATTTTTCATGGCTAACAAAATTTAGTTGTCATGTCACTGCGCGTTCGATGACGGTTTATGCGCGGAATTCAAATTAAAGAAAAATACATTTTTTTGTTTACATATATATATATATTTGTATGAATAATTGATGAGCTCATAGACAATAGCCAGTGCCTGATTTATTAGCAGTCAGAGTAAGCCTGAGCTTGGGGCGGCCAATTAGATGGGACAATTTTTTTTCTTAAATTGCATTTTTAACATTTAGGGAACAAGACCATCTAAAAGATTTACCAATGAAAGGTAATTTCAATTAAAATCAATTATAAATATAATATATCTAAAATTAATTAAGAATGACAGTTATTGAACTGCTAAGCATTAATATGTTGTATCTTGAGAATTAAACTATTTACAAGAGTAGGTGAATCTGAATAAATAATATAGCGTCAACACTGTTTCATATGTCTGTTAAAAAAGATAATCAAAAAAAAAACAACCTGCGCTGGTGTTGAATTTGAAGAATCGTTTGAGATACATCTAAGATCCAGACTTAAGTGCCTATATGTTCGGTTGGTCTACGATACAAATTAACTCCTAAAAAGGAGAAATGGCCTAGGTCCAAGAATGTTCGAAACTTTTACTCTTTACATTACATTATTATGTTAAATAAAAAAAATTGACTTAGGTTCGTAAAGCGCAAACAATTAAATAGCCCTAAAGAACTTATTTCTTATAAAAAACATTTACAATGACACATAAACTTTACATACGTATATAAATTATTTTTACCGCCTGATACACAATTAATATAAATCTTAGTTTGTAATATAGGTTTAAGAAATGCTTTTGTTACTGTCGGTATAAGTGCTCAGACCAATCGTCAAAGTAGCATGCGAAAGCAAACCCATGGCCCCGCTTAAGAGACGGAGAGAGTACAACTGGTTTTTTAGTGGGTATTTCAGTGTACTAGTCACCTTGGGCACCGGCGAGCCCCAAATTAACCCCTACTTCACGTGGGGGAAACGCTTAATACGGTTTTCCCGCGAAATAAAAGGTGCTTAGACCAATAAAAATTCTGAGTATGAATAAAGCTCGCTGATGTAGTATCATTGTAATAACGCCGTCCGCGATCTTATACACCATCGAGCCTGCTCATAGCTTTTCATTTTACAGACAACAGTCTAAAACTATTTTATTTTAAATAAATTATTTATATCAGGCATGTAAAAACATATAAGACATCATATGACGATATCCGTTTAGGGTTTTGCCACATTTAGTTAAACGAACATAAGAGCTGTAATAATTCTTTTCTTTATAGATAATATTTTAATATTATATCATAAGTTTAACAACTGTAGTGATTGTACCATAACGCAATTGTCAACATTGTCAAACTTAACGTCAAACTGTTACTTGACGTTGGTACACTTGTCATTTATGTTCTTTTAAAAGTAAATTTTAAATTATTTTACACAATGAACGACATAGGTAGACTTGTAGTTTTATATGGAAGTCAAACTTTTACCGCGCAAGAAGTTGCCGAACGAATATGGCGTACAACAAAGATATTAGGCTTCAAGGGGCCTGTACAGGCCATGGATGATTATCCAATATCTCGTTTAATTCATGAGGAATTCGTGCTATTTGTTTGTGCAACAACCGGTCAAGGAGACGAACCGGATAATATGAGAAAGTTCTGGAAGTTACTCCTCCGAAAAAATCTCCCTTCAAATTCTTTAATGAAACTTAAGTTCGGTGTTCTCGGCTTGGGGGACTCGTCATATTCTAAGTTTAATTTCGTGGGAAAAAAACTTCATAAACGACTGATACAGCTCGGTGCTAAACCTCTCTTGGATATAGGTAAGATATTACTGATTACAGAAAATGCCTCTTAACATCACAAGGACATATTTAACACAAAATAAATGGCATAGAGGCAGGTTATATTCATACAGGAGGTTTTATTGTATATTAATATGTCTTGTGATGAATTTACACTATATATTCTATAAGTATAAAAGTCAAACATAAAATTTCATTATTTAAATGTTGATAGCATAAAAAATATAACTATGTAGATGAACTGATATATTAAACTTTTTAGTATTAAAAATACAAATTACAATTAAAATATATCAAATGATATACAACTATAAAATAATATATATTCATGTTTTAAAATACACTTTTTAAATCCATAAGTTACTTGTTTTAGCTTTATGTGACTACCAACATGACTTAGGACATGATGCCGTCATGATTCCATGGCTTAAAGACTTTTTTGCAACAATGAGAGCTCATTTTCCAAATTTAAAAACTGACACCCTCAAAACCTCCTTCATACCAAGATGGAAAGTTTCTATATTGAAAAAATCTGAGTGCTCCGACGAAACCAGCCTTAATAAAGATATTTATTATGCGAAAGGTCATAAGGACCATTTCCATGATGCAACTTATTTTGAATTAGAAGAAAATAAAAGAACAACAGATGAAACACATTTTCAGGTAAGAAAAATAAATCAATTACAAGGGGCCATAGATAAGAAAACGGATTATTTTTTAAAAATTATTCATTAAAAAAACAACTGATATTTGATGAATTCTTGTTAATTCTATAATTGTTTTGTTTTAGGATGTAAGACTAATTATTCTTAAAACTACAAACGACAGAATTGAATATAATCCAGGTGATGTTTTTAATATAAGACCACGAAATTGTAAAGAGGATGTCGATGACCTCTTTGATATATTTCATACGCACAATATAGATATAAAACCGCATTATCACCTCTTAGTTGAAGAATGTCATGACGGTAAGTGGTAGATAACATAAAAATCTGTAAATCAGTTTTTTTAAATATCATCTCACCGAGATTTGTTATCTTAAATATGTGTGTTATGTTTTTACCCCAATATTTTTAAAACAATTTTATATATGGAAAATTAATATAGAATTGTGTATTGCATGTGCATTATTCTTATGACTTATCTTAACTATTGGATTATTACAAAAGTTTCTACCAAATATTATATGGAAATTTAATATGATAACACAAAATTTTATTTTAATTATTATTTTTAAATGAAGAAAATTTATATAATTTATTAAATAAAAATAACAATTATATTCTAATAAAAAACCTATTATAGTTTACAAACTAGCTGTCAGTCTTTTAAAGCCTCATCATATCATATTATTGTTAATTTTTCAACATATAAATATTTATTTACATTAGAATTATTAACATGAAGTCCATACACGTTCTATTAATATAATTAATCATTTCGAACATAATTTTCAAAGCAATATCAAAACGCAATCTGTCAAAACACACGTGCCGCGGAAATTGACAATTGAAACGTCAGTGTCATTTACAAACAACGCTTCCAACCAAGTCCCATGTGATGAAATAAATTATATTTTAAAACTTACCTTAACAACTTAAAACCGATATGTTACGACGGCAGGCGCGTTTGCGCCGAGAATACTTATATAGGAAATCAGTGGAAGATAAGCAAAAGAGTATCCAAGCGAAAAAGGATCAGTTGAAAAAAAGTTTGGAAGAAAACATTCCTATACATGGTGATTTACGTAAAGAAGCGCTCGCTTTGCAGAAAAGACTAGAATATGAGGATAAAGGTAAATTACAATTAAATAGTTTTGATTACGGTAAGAGTTTCATATTGAATAATAAATATGCTCATGATGAAAACACTGATTGCTTGTGTAGAACCAACACCAACTAAATTTAAAGGTCTTCGTAAATAAGTCTGAGTATGTTGTATATGAGTATATGTCTGAGTAATTTAAAGGCTTTAATAAGAATTTTCATTGTGTTCTGAGTTTTTGGTCCGGTTGTGTACAGGCTGTGCACAGTGCACGTAAATCTTTTCTTAAATAAAAGGTAGAAGTAACTATCTTAAAACATTAATTTGAAGATATATTTAACAAGAATACATTACATTATTTTGAATAAATTATGGTGTATAGTATATTGTATTGTATAAAAAAAATTTTTTGATCCATTTATCAGGTCCAGAAAGAGCAGCAGTAATTGGTGGTATCAGTGGTGGAGCAAACACACTCAACTCACAAGATGATGAGTACAGATTTGCGGGTGTTGATGACCCTAAGATCATGATAACAACATCCAGAGAGCCAAGTGCTAGGCTGAAGATGTTTGTGAAGGAACTCAGGTAGGAGGCCATAAATAATCAATACTAAGCAATAGTACTAAATAAGTCTGTTTCTGTCTCCCTTGGCTTCGCTAGCCCTTCAGGGGTTAGTCGTCAGGTGTTAGGTATAAAAAGTACCCTATGTCCCTCCTTGGACTCTCTTCTTATCAAATTTCATCAAATTCAGTTCATTAGTTTGTCTGTGAAAGAACAGACAGCAGACACATTTATAATATTAGTATATCTATGCCTATCGATAGGCATTTTTGGAACAGCCTGTAAATATCACACTTCTGGACTAAGGCTCCCCAAGGTCTTTCCATTTAAGAAGTAGGACTGGAGCTTCATATTTGGGATGATGGATCATATGGCAGAATTTCCTTTACCACCATACAAAAGATGAATTAAAAAAACAAAGTAGACATTTAAATTCAGTAGTGCTTATCCATCCAGAATGGAACATAGTAATTTAAAATATTGCACCATCATCTATGTGAGCACCCTCACCTAAATCCCTACAAATAATGATAGCTATGTTGATCTAATCCTAGGCTTATTTCCTTGATTCAAACCCAGGATTGGGCCACTATAAAAGTTGATAAGAATTTCTGTCTTAAGAATCTGGACTCTTAAGACTGAAGAGAGACTCCAGAGTGTGAAGTAGGAAAAGCAATCGGTCTTTATTACAATCGAGTGATTGTAATACAGACTACATGAGTTAATAAATAAAGTAAGTAATAAAAATATCACTTTTTTTCAGACTGATATTTCCGAACAGTCAACGTATGAACCGTGGCGGTTATGAAATGTCGCAGCTGATTCACGCGTGTCGGGCGAACGATGTCACCGACTTCATCATTGTACACGAGACTAGAGGTGTGCCAGACAGTTTGGTAAGCTAATGGCTTTAATTCATTTTCTAATTATATTAAAATAAGTATAAAAATTAATGGCTTTAGCACATCTTTTTCTATCAAATGTCAAATCATTGATGTCAAATATATATTCATTATGATCATATAAATCCACAGAAATAAGTAACAGTTAGTTAACTGCTATAATATTAGCACAGTTCGTATAGTCATTTTATAGCAGTCCGTTGATCAAATATTCTATATTTTTTTTATTAAAAATGTGCATTGAATTATTCACATAATTTGTGTTTATAATTCATCTTATTCTCTGTGATAAAGGAAAAGTGTGTCAGATGAAAGCGAGCCACATGTCACAACACAAACCAACACTCACGGACTATTAATTAACTTCATTAGAATTACGTCACATTTAAAAATATATTTCAGCCGTTCATTTTCTTGCGTAGTAAATAATAATAATTCTTCGCTATATATTAATTTCAGGTAATCTGCCACTTGCCGTACGGTCCAACGGCGTCGTTCACTCTGTCCGGCGTGGTGATGAGACACGATATACCGGACATCGGACCGATGAGCGAACAATACCCGCACCTCATATTCCACAACTTCAAAACTGATCTAGGTGAGTAAATAAATAAGTCCATGAAGTCCTGAGTTCAGAATTGACACTCTGAACGGTATTTACATGATTTATTTGATTGCATTAACTTTTCCCTCTCATCTCATCTATTCACTGTCTTTCTCTTATATATGGTTATATATAATATTGTTTTAGCTTATTTTTTGTTATTCTTTCAATTCACACAGAATTTTAATAACAATTTTGTACTTTTTTATTTAATTATTCTCAAACTTGTATATTAAATTTTTGAACACATCATAGATCATCATCCAACTGGGTGTCCCAATATAATTCTATTTTATTCAATACATAATATGTAAATATTAATATAAATACTACGTCTTACCCATAGGTTTAAGAACAATGAGTATTTTGAAATATCTGTTTCCCGTTCCGAAGGCCGAATCCAAGAGAGTGATCACATTTGCGAACAATGATGATTACATATGTTTCAGACAACATACATACAGAAAGGTATACTGATTTTTATTTATGTTATTTTATTAAATGCCCTTTTAAAAGTCATGTTTAACATATCAATAATAAATTTATTAACTTGTTTTTTTACCTGAGTAGGTAAGTAGTCACCACAGTGCATAGACATTTTTGCCATAAAATTTATCAAACTTTCCTTTCATCGCTGATGTACCACCAGTCTCGGGACCACCACTCTCACCACTGAGATGTTATGTCCCTTGTGCCTATAAGTTACACTAGCTCACTCACCTTTTAAGTCCGAACACAACAATACACTTTGTATTGCGATAGAATTTATACATATGTATGTGTTTAGGTGTAGATTGGAATAGAGTATGCATATGTATGTGTTTAGGTGTGTGTGCACTGAGCATACATATTTATATAATTTGCAATAGTTAGTCAAACTTATTTCAAATTGCCATGTATGTCATGGCGATGGCGAGGCGTCGATAGAGATAAAAAGATATGCCACTGTTGCTTAAACTAAGAAAAACAATTTAAAAAAAAATCGGTTCCCTAACTGGATAATTTACGCAATATAGGTACGCAAGTATGTAGTATTTTCTACCAGCGAATATTATATTCTTTTATATTTTCAGGCCGGTAAAGATATAGAATTAACAGAAATAGGCCCGAGGTTCCAAATGAAGTTGTATGAAATCAAGCTCGGCACCCTGGAAGCATTGGACGCAGCCAACACTGAATGGGCTCTTCGTCCATACATGAACACAGCTGCTAAAAGAAGATTTTTGAGCAATGAGGATGGCTGGCAGGAAGAGGAATAAATGTTTTCTAAATTAAACTTTTGTTTTATTTATCAGAATCCTTTTTTTAATGGTCGTATTTAGTATATTTTGACTTGACTATATACTAAATATGTACCAAAATGTTTTTTTATTATAATATACTTGAATATGAGGCAGATATTGACACCGAAAGAAATTTTAGTTATTCTTTTTATCATCAATGCACCACTGATGTTAGGTACATATAAACATCAGAAATGTATATTTACACACTTACATACACGGACAGCATTGCGCGTGCGCACTAACGATGTCTGAGTTTGCACTGCTTTATACATTGCTAACATTATTTTCACAGCTGGTTCGTATTTTCAGACATGCCAGTTCCGGATTTCCTTAAAGAGCCTCTCACACTATACGAAATAGCAGAACAGTACTGGGACCTGAAGGCGTATCCAACACAATATGTCTTCTCTCTGCTTGCCCTGATTTCTGAAGATAAATTAGAAAGAGACAAATGTATTGAACTCAGCTCGGCTGAGGGTCAGGAAGACTGGTTGAATTACTGTAGAAGGCCCAGAAGGACTGTCCTTGAAGTTAGTTCTTACTATTGTTAGATTATTCGAGACAGTTCTCTTTATATCAGCACCTACATGACACTTCCATAAGGGGGCTCTGAACTTTTAACATTAAAAATAGCTTTATTTAAAGCCATTAAAAAGTTAATTTTAGATAATTTATTGTACAGGTTCTTCACGATTTTCACAAATCAGCCGCGAAGCTTACAATAGAAATAATATTCGAATTATTCTCGACGATAAAACCCAGGTCGTTCTCCATAGCGAGCAGTGGTCTCGCGTCTGAGGGTAGGAAGATAGAACTACTGATTGTCGTGGTTAAATATTATAGCAAATTAAAAAAAGCGAGACTGGGTTTAGCTTCGAACTGGCTGAAAAGTCTCCATGTAGGAGATAAAGTCTATGGCTGGATTAAGAAAGGCACGTTCAAGTTTCCAACGGATGTGGTAAGTTATGATCTACGTATTATACCGCTCGCTTAAGGAAAATGAGTCTACAGACACGCTTTTTTCAAATCTATTCATAAAAGACCTGATATCACTGTTGCATGAGGATTCATTGTTTAAGTTTTTTCTTATATTGCACATATGCTTTTAAGGCAGGACTTCTGTCTGTATTTTTCTATTTACATTTTCTATAATATTAGGACAATTTCAATATAAGGATTTAAGAACAAAACTCGGGGTATGAGGTCTTTATTTACTGTTTAAATAAAAAATACAATTTATTTAATCATATCAGATAATGGTGCCAAAAAATGTAGTTAAAATGAAACAAATATTACTCAAATATATTTAAAAATTTAATTTAACTTGACTTTTAAATTCTAATTCCATAATTTACCTTCCAGAATGTTCCTCATATATTTATAGGGCCCGGCACTGGACTGGCTCCTTTCAGGAGTTTGTTACAAGAGAAGATAATCCAAGGAACGGCTAATAAAGACACGATGCACCTTTTCTTCGGCTGCAGATACAAAAACAAGGACTTCCATTGTCGGGAAGAATTAGAAAAAATGGTCGAAGATAGGAAACTGACTTTGTATTGCGCCTTCTCAAGAGATCAGGAGAATAAGATGTAAGTAAAGTAAAAACGTTAGCTAAGTCTGTGTAATATTTGGAAAAAAAGGTAAAAATATATATTGTGGAATAATTTCTACCTCATTTCAAATTGTTATATTGGTAAATAATTTACAGTTAAATATGTAGTAGTAGATAATGTTAGTAAATATGTAGTATTCAAAGATCATTAGATCAACCGAACCATCTGATTTACTTGGTTAGACTGGTGATGAGAGGGCCCCATTCCTTCAATAGAGACTGATTCGTCTAGACTTTAGATCAAGTAGATATTTCAACGTATGACAACTAAATAATCTATAAGAATGAATGACTTATTTAAACTTTTTTTGCAGTTACGTTCAACACAAAATAGCCGAAAATAGAAACTTGTTATGGCAACTTATAAATGAATTGGGAGCTTTTATTTTTATATCTGGCAATGCCAAGAATATGCCGGATAACGTCCGTGACGCGTTCATAGATGATGTATTTAATAAGAGTGGCAACATTGGATTAGCGCAAGCTAAAGAAATGTTAAATAAAATGGAGCGAAATAACAGATTACAAGTGGAAACTTGGTGATACGTTGTGATATTTAAATACATTTTTAATGACGAAAGTTAAACAAATGGTTGAGAGTGTAATTTGTAACGGGTTATTGTAATGAAAAGTGCGAATTTTGAATATTAATTTGAAATATATACATACATATATATATAACGAATTGACAAAATAAAACTTACAATGCAAATAAGAACATTATTTTTTTATTTTTACTTTTAATTTCTTCTCGTACGGTTTTTATATAAAAATGTGTAAATTGTAGATGGAATAAAACTTGAGATGAAAAATAAATCTTTATTTTTACTTAAATTAGACATTTTAAAGATAAACAACAGTGAAGATTCATTTTTTTTAAATTCATTCAATTTCACTTACATTTTGTTTATGAAAATAAATTGCTCTTAGAAAATAATATATTTCTATATATTATATTAGTTTGAAGTGAACTTAATTCCGATTATTCGACCACCAAAAAGCTATTCAATAAAATTCAACACTTTTGTCCAATGAAAATAGAATCAAAAGGTACCTGAACAAAATATCTTAATAATTCCTTCCTGCGTTGAGTGATTGAAGTTTACAATAGCGATAGATAACTCCGACCAATTTATGTATATTGTGGAGAATACGTAAAAAATAGTAATACTTGAAACATATTGATAACATATGTATATTGTTGCACACATATAGCCTATTCTGATAGAAGTGGGAAAAAAGATAAACAAACCCTAGATTTGCGTATTTCATGCGGCTTGCTATTGAGTCGGCTATATTGTGTACTAGTAAGTTTATGATTAATATATCTTTATTCATAATACAACACTGTTACACTTTACTTCTCTCAAATTCCGATAGCAGTTTCGCTAACGTTCAAAATGCCATTTTTTCGCAAATCCATAGTGAATATCAATTGACTAATCAAGCTCTCGACCAATGATATCACATCATTTCCTATCAAATGTTGTTTATGTGGCTTTTTTCCTGTTAAAGGTGGAATAGTGTATATGTTTTTTCACCGTGATCAGCCATTTGTAAATTAGTAATTACTAATTACATTAATTCCCCCTGACATTCCGTTCCGTTCTTATACATTTCTCTTGGTAGTAGTTAGGCGGGAAAAGAGCGACAATACTTAGACTAATAAGCCCTTGCAAGACGAAAAATTTAATTTCACTCAAGCTCAGACTCAAACAAATTTCAAGGCAATGTATCGAGTCTAACTTTCTTGGACTATTTGCATAAATCATTAAAAGTCATCTCAGACGAGAAAGTTTAATTCACTTAAATCAATTCACATTTATAACCACTAACACTAACTACTGCCGAGACCCCACAACTTGACGTTGCCGGCGTCCCGTTTCCTCTCCGGGGGCTCCTTGTCTTCACAAGCGAATGCCACTAAGTATCTGGATGGATGCCAAGCTACTGTGAACGTGGCTGCTTGTACCGGTATTTCTGCTACTTTTTCTCCTGTGAAAGTAATTTATAATTACGGTGATTTTTTTCTAGTGGCTATCTGTGATTTGCTAATAAGTCCTATTCGCTGCACTACAAACAGTTCTTGATTAATATATCTTTATTTATAATACAACACTATAAAAAAAAATTGGCATGAAAAATTAACATAGTCACAAAACTTCCAGTGGCCCACTAAGCAAGCCTGTCTTGCGGGTACCAACTACCGGTTACAAATTCGTACGTTAAAAACAGAGCTCGGACGATATACAATCCCATAAAGAATTATATAATAATATTATATTATACAAAATACAGCAATATATATTAAAAATAAATATATATATTCATTGTGAATGGGGCTTGAATATACTCCTAGTTTAGAAGCCAGTGTAATGGTGCCAAAAAATTCCGCTTAACTACTTAATTTTAATTAAAATGTTCCAATAACAGTTTTGTCGTTCATTAAGCCAATGACTAAAGGTAAATTTGCCACAAATTACAAAGATGATATTTTTATATTTACGGCAATATAATTTTCCAATAGACAACATTCATAGACATCCTAAAAATATTATAAAGGTCAAAGTGACTTTCATTATAAGGCTGTGTTGCAGAACTATCGACAGTTAACCTCGAAAACTATTCAGGATATCGATAATACCGTATCGTTTTCATCAATACTATCGATAATTTGGGTTAAAAGTAATGGTTTATTAGTATCATAGTATTTCTCATAGGGAGCTATCGATACTATCGTTAACATCTTAACTAGACAATCGATATGCAACACTATTATAAGGCTTTTTCGTCTCCACTACCTAACCGATCATCAAGAAATTATGCATGCACGGTGTCGGTTACAGAAAGGGAATTATTACTTAGGTAATAATAATTAGGTTATTACCTAAGTAATAATTCCCAATATCACACCTTGTTCGAAGCAATAATGTAATAAAATTCATATCAAATCAAATCAGCAAGTTATGAATATTTTATGGATATATCAAATCAAAATATACTTTATTCTAGTAGGCATTTACAAGCACTTTTGAATCGTCGTTTTAACGGAACTTTATTAAACGTCAATCTTAAAAATGATCATCGCTGATTCTATCAAAGTGATCAATGTTACTGAGAATTTAGTTTTTTAAAGCTCCAAATTCACTAAACCACTTTTGTGGTGCATAAAACTTTCTTATCTATATAATACTTTAAGTACCGACCTGTTTCAGTATCACCAATATCAATAATGTGATCTTCACTCGCTGAAGCCAGGAGTCTTCCGTCAAAACTAAACGACAGAGTGCGCACCGGCCATTCAAGTCTAAAAAAAATGTCGAATATTTTAGGAACACAGATAATTAGGGCCGGCTTTAGGGAAGAGCTACATGAGAACAGACCCTATAATAGAGGTTTCTAAAACAAAAAACATCCCAATTCCGACGAGCGAACACTTAAGCTTACATAGGAAATGAAGATATATATCTATAGTAAAGAATATGTAACAAAATGTATCAAAATGTATCTATAATAAAATACAAGAATTATAAATATTTAAAAAGAGTTAAAAGAATTGAATTTTGAAGATCTGTATCGTTTTTGTGTCTGTCGCGAGTGTGTGTGTACACGTATGCATGTGTGAGAGTTTATTTACGTGCGAATATATTTGTACAATAAATCACCTGGAGAAGACCCTGAGACAGGCAAGCTCGTTAACATCCCACAGGGACACGAGCGCGTCAGCGGAGCCCGTGGCGAAGTACCGGCCCGTGGGGTCGTGCTCGATGCAGATACACGTGCCGGGGTGCGCCTTCAGCACCGTCTGCAGCTCCAGGCCCGGGTAGCTGGCGAGAGAACCACAGCTCGTATTGCAGGATCCTCACGAGAGGCATTATTATTTACTATGAATAGCAAACACTCCTACTTACGTGAGAATATGGACGCAGCCCAGTCCATTAGTCAAGAAAAAGAGATCTGATGTGCTGTTCCATGAGATTTCGTTTACTTCAAAATTGAACTGCTCTTCAACAACCTGAAACAGAGCCACAAATTAATTTAATGCTCAGCTACACGATGCTTGCAGAGATTTTTGCCATACCAAAGAAAACAAACATAAAAACAGTAATGTTTTACAAATTTTGTTCTAAACAAACATTACATATATCCATCGGATTTGTCAACGGAGAACAGGCATTATGCACCTGAACTCTCTCCAGATGAATTCCATCCTGGGGTTGCCAGAATACAGATTCAGTTTACGATTTTTTGTTATTTTATGATTAAAAAGCTTTCAAGAATCTTTTCCTTGCATAAAGAGCTACTCTGAGAAATTTTGTAGACTCACTGGTTTAGACTAATCATTGTTTTACAGTCAATGAAAGATACATATGTTGTATCTAGAACTAAACAGTAAAATATATAAAAAAAAAGTTAATATCTAACCACTTTGTAATTGCGAGCATCTATAAATGACACAAGGTCCTCCTTGTTCCCGACAGCAATCGTGGCTCCACTTGGCGACCATGCTATATTTATGTTTTCTCCCTTTGTTGAAATTGCTGCTGCGCATTTATGTGATCTGTAATTATATAGGATTAAAACTGACATTATTAAATATGACAATATACATTTTTTACTGCTTGATCAATATTTATAATTTATAGATATTTAGTGCAGGTTATAATGGATAATAGATGGCTGCAGAATACCAGGCACTCGCTTGTTCTGCACAAAATTAACTTGTAACTGTGATGTCTATTTTTATGATTTCACTTACCGAGTGTCCCATATTCGCACTGACTTGTCTCCACTGGCCGTACTCAATAAATCAGGATGTGAGGCATGCCAGCACAGTTGATCAACTGAACCAGTATGTCCTTTGAATATAAAATCTTGTGCCTGTAATTTGAAATAACATTCTTTCATACAACGAATATGCAAAACATCAGTCTTGGATTTTGTGAATAAATCCATTTCATACACACATGGATTTGTTTATGACGCACATATAAGATGACTCCTGTGGCATTTTTAATAATAAGATCAATATATGTACAGATCTATTTTCTGTATTCTATTATATATATTAATAATTCTTTTTCCTATGTTCATTTTGTTTATAATAGTCATTATTTAACAGTTTAACTGTCTTTGCTCACTATTTTAAGTACTTCATTAGCACTATTTATTTATAGAATAACAATGAAAAATACCTAATCATAGGTCATATTAATGTCAATTATTATTGAGTAATTATGATACAGCCCATAATTATTGTTCGATGGGTGGAATGATAAGGATGGAACTCATTCTACAGTAATGTATTAAAATATTTTTAATTTAGTAATACCAATACACTCAGTAGTTAAATCTCCCTCTCTAATACCATTTTGCTGGACAATAAAGATCTAATTATTTTAAGCTAAATACTAAGGAAAATTGTTAGTCATTAAAATAAGTATGGTATGGGATATCATTTCATATTTAACTACATAACCTCAAATAGTTTGCATGTAAAAAGAATTGTTACATTACTTACTAGTCTATTTCTCTCCAAGTTAAAAATCGCGACACTTTTATCAAAAGAACCCGAAGCTAATCTTCTACCATCGCAAGACCAGCCAACAGAATGTACTTTGGAGCTATGGGCTATATACTCCCGCACAACATTATGACTCGCAAAATAACTTCGTAATTCTGCTAAATCTTCTATAGGAGTCTGAGTTTGTTTAGATTCCTTCATTTTAGTTTCTAAATTTCTTTATAACCATTTACTTTTTAAATTAGTAAACAAATATGAAATACCGCTACTAAAATGTCAAATTACAAAATCTACTGTCAATTGTCAAACTTGAAGTTGTCAAAATTAATAAGGCTTGGGTATTGTATTATACAGGCAAATATTGATGGATCTATCAATAAAAAAAATCCTTGACTTGTTACGAGCTAAGGTGATGTATTATCAACGACACCACAGGACCACATCAGTGAGTTTACAAATATATTTTTTGAAAAGTATCGTCGCTTTCAGATCTTGAAGTATAACAATAGTATTGGCAGTTACCAGCAAATTTTCAAATTTTAGCTTAATAAACAAAGCAAAAACTGTCTAATGGCCTTAAAATTCAATAAAAAATTGATAAATAAGGAAACGCACAGTCTAATTAAAACATTTATTTCAAAATATCTGTTTATTTTTTAATTCGATTGCACATATTCCCTCCTCCACACTTTAAGCTGAGTAAGAAAATACGCCATTGGTAAAAACCAGACGCAGTACATAAACAATATATGTAATACTTTCTCCTGTAAAAAAATGATTATTTTATTATAATAACATAATAGCTTAATGAAGACAAAAAAATATCTGTTTAAAGTTAAAAAAAAACTAATTTCACGTTAAAGACCTCAACTATTTTTAGAAATAGGACGTACGGACCTAAAATTAAGAAAATATCACCTGGTGCCCGTCCCTCTTACTTTTTAAAAGTTCTAAATCTTAGCAAGACCATAAACTGGCTGTATGGTATACTTATATATTCGTTTTAGTTTACATAGCAAAACAAACTACTCATTTTTTTATATTTAAGATTTTAGCTTTTGTGATATTTTCACTTACCCCGTACGAACACGGAACCCTAGGAGGAGTGCATATAACTATACCAACTTGAGCAAAATTTCTTTTGGGCACGTGAAATGGTTGAACTGTTGTTCTACTTCTACGCAATATATTAATTAAGTTTTTTCCCAGCATATTTGATTGAACAATGCTATCCTTTGGCGCTACAACAACAATAATGCGAAAATGACATTTAACTTATTTAAAATAAGAATACCTTCATTTACAAAACTCTGAAATATATATATTGTTATTTAAGAGGTTTTATTATTTTTATAAAATATAAAATACTAAAAAGTTGGGTCCACGATCCAAGTTATGTCTAATCACAAACCTGACATAAAAACATATGCATTTAATAAATAAATAATGAGGAAAGCCGATTAGATTAGAGTATGTTCCCAGTTACGTCATATTTTACCGTCAATGAGCAACATGTACTATGGGTTTCCGACGCAAAAGGTGTGTTAATCAGTGTAACTACAGGCACAAGGGACATAACATCTCGGCTCATATGGTCCATATGCAAATTGGAAAAAGTTGTGAAGAGGGCACAATCATACATACAAATACTCGGAGAACATCTAAACAACTTAGAAAATAGACACAAAACACCAGATAAATAAAAGTCAAAAGGTAAATTTTTATAAACAAATATATTTTTTCAAACACTTGTTTCAAACGTGTATTTCAAAAGGCAAATTAAATAAATACTTATAGGAACTGTGCACAATACAACAACCAAGGCACAACGTCATATGTAAAAAATAAATTAATATTAAACAAGCTTTTTATATTTAGTAAACATCCTACAAAAAAATATACTAAATTTATTTACATCAACAGTAAAATTGTGTGTTAGGTCAATTTGTCTATCAATATTACACTAAAAGCTAAATACAGCTAAAAGAATATATTAACCAATGTTTCTTTTCACTATTTACATAACATAGCATCAATATATGTAATAGATATGACTATTTTCAAAAAAGCTTTTAATCACATACATTAATACTGATAGATATTCATATGCAAGATTCCGAGATTAAAAAAAAAAGTATATTAAATATAAATGTTCATTCTTAATGCATCTTATGGAGGCATATACTCATCCAGTAAAGTAATAAAGTTCCTGCATCTAAGACCATATAGTGGTATCCCCAAGACCCAGTCTAAGACCCTGGACTTAACATTTAACAGGCAACGGCAATAAAATAATAATTTTAAAATAACAAAGGCACGGACAGCATGTCTGTAGAGAAGTAATAATATAACACAAGGTGGTCTATGAATCAGAGTATCTTAATAATGTTTCTTCTAAATTCTGCATGCATTTATAAAGAATAAATGTCGTACAATCTAAAATCGCAGCGCATTCGCGTATCACAAAGACAAAACTTTTTGGACAGTTTTCCATAATTTCAATATCAAATTTTTCACTCATATCCAGGCTACGGGTAACGGCTCGTGACTTGTAATGTCTCATCCAGTAATTGAACTTTTCTATATCCAGGTTACTAACAAGATTTTCACGCTTAATATGCATTCTACTATTTTTTGCCATACATGATAATTTTTCATTTGCAATTTCACTTAAAGGAATATCATCTTCAGAATCACTATCACTGTTTATAAGTTCAATTTTATTTTGCTCAGATTCAATGTTTGGATAGTTCTCTATTGTCTTATCAATTATCTTGTCAAGTTCTAAATCTGCCTCAAAGTTGATATTACAATTAAATTCTATGTCTTCATTCAATTTCAAGTATAATTGTTCAACATCGTGAGTGGAATCGTCGAATTTGGGATTACTTATCGTTTTTGTAATTACATCTTCTGTAGTTTCGTCTTCGAGATCTGATATTGTATTATTTATTGTAGTATTTGGATGAATGCTACTTATAACTGATGAATTTATATCATAGCATTTTTGGTCATTGAAATAGTTATCTTCTATTTTACTAATGCAAGTTTCCATTTTAGTATCTTCAAAATCACAGTGATCATTTTCAAAAGTTTCATTATTTACGAATTCCTGATTATGTATGACAGATTGCTGATGCTCTGGTACTTTTTCTAATAAGTCACTTTCTAAGCTTTTATAGTACCCTACCATTATTTCTTTAACGGAACCCATCGATTCACTTTGAGCCGTTGGTCCGTCAATTTTTTTTCTTTTATTTTTAGTTTCACCAGCCTCTTGGTTTTCATAGTTGTTCTTTCGCTTCCTTGCCAGTTTTTCCTTTGGCCGTGGTATTTTATATTTTCTGCAGGCCATTTCTATTAATGTTTCTATAGTCGAATTCCTGTCGAATGTATTTGGATTATAATTGTCTTCTGAGTTCATAGAACCTGATTCACTTAATCTGTTGTTAAAGTCTAGTTTAGTATCTTGAAAATCATTTTGAAATTCGGCAGTGTTTTTCGAATCTTCGAATGTATTGTCCTTTTTTTCTTTATGAAAATTATCCATGTCTCTAAAATCATCATCAAATATACATACTCCATCATCTTCTTCGTCTATCGGTTCAAAGTCCTTTTCTTCTTTCATCTTAATATTTTCTTTTGAGTCATCACTCATTGTGTCATCACTTTCAACGGGTGTGGATTCTATATTAGAATCGTATCCATGATCACTTTCTTTATCACTGCTAATTTTATTTTCAATTTCTTTTGTAACATGATCAGATGTAGGTGGTTTAGTTTTCAGCCAATGTTTATTTTCACAATTCCTAACAAATACCATTGTAGTGTTCCCTTTGGATGATTTTAGGGTTCCAATTATAAAAGGGTTTATACATTTATTTATTTCACTAACACCCTGAATCATGTTATCTACATCGTCATATTCTTCAGGAAATTTTAAATCAATTATGGCATATTTGAGAGAATATTGAGTGAAGTCTTCACTGAGAAGTAATCTTAAGTCCGGATCTTGTAAATATTGTAATATAATTTCCGTATATGTAGACATAGGAGTTAGAGTAGCGGGGAATTCCTTTTTAGGAATAGCCGAAACAGTTTTCTCGACTGTGATCTTATTTATGATGTCCATTGTCACATTATCACTTAGCTTTATCGTCCTTGTTTTCCTTTCATTCAAATGTTCCATTAATACACAATCATCAACTGGCAGTTTGTATAATCTTGCCATCGGTAAGTAATATTTACACAATATTGTTTTTCTAAACAATAAAAACTGATACCAATCTTGAAATGAGAACAATCTTTCTGTTGAGTCTGAATATGAGCCGAGTTTGTAAGACTTTGAATAATTCTTTTCATAATTGATTCTATCAACTTGATCTGATATTTTTAATTCATATTGAGCATCCAAACCGAAGCACAATTTCAGAGCTATTAGGATATAAGACATACAAACACCTTCGTAATCTGGTATGCGTACTAGGGTTTGCTTAGCCCGAGTATCCAGTTTTAAAAAGTCACATGGCATGAGATTCATTAGTGATATTACTAAAGTTTTAAATTCGCACGGTAAACATAATTCCTTAACATAGTTACCAATCATTTTATTTAAATCTGGTACGAGAGGGACACCTAGATCGAGACGTTTGAAGAATGTCATTGCTAATGTACGAATAATCTTTGGAGTATAATCATTTTGACAAAGGATAAAGTTCTTCCAATGTGGAATAGATTTCGTGTTTATTTCGTCTGGCACATATTTTGTACAATTATACAAGCTCAACCTACCCTCTTTTATGAACCTAAGCAGATGAGATAGCTGGATCTCACTTCTATCTAAATTTAATGCTAAATATATTAATGTTAGTAATGTTCCTTTCGTCACGATTTTAATGTCACGTCGAAATTTGTCTGTTTTATTTTTTTTATTGCGTGAAGTTGTGGACATTGAAGATTTGTCGTTTTCATTATCAGAGTCATCTGTATTTGCATCATCAACTTTCTCTTCTCCATCAGAATGTATTGTTTCATTGAAACTTTCATTATCAAGTTGACTTTTGTTTCTGGAAAATAAAGGTATGTTAATAAATTAAAACTACTGCAGGGTCGCACCAATACGGACTGGTGGTTCGTTTAACTGATTTTCATCAACATCCAGATTTTCTTAATGTTTAATTTCCGCCACCGCTAATCACGAGATGAATTATAATTAGAGAGTTGGTGGCTACCGCCGAAATTAATGCTTACGATGCCTTGCTGCATTCAAATAAAGCATTCACTATTCTAATAGCTATATGGATTTTCATAAAAAGACCTTTAAATATGGTTGATTATTTAAGATATTATCAGAATTACTACGAATCATTTGCGGACATCGAGCCAAACTCATTCAAATGAGAAAATATTGTATAACAAATTATCAAAAGCTGGTACTAGCAAGCATATAATATACCAGCCCTAGCAAGGGCAGATCAACAAAAATATATACCCTCGCAGGGCTTTTCACATGGGTGTTGTGCCTCAGCGCAGAGCTCCCATATAAATTAAACTCTTCATCGTAATTATTCGCGAGGATAAAAGTATAAAATTAAGAGAGAGGACAGTCAAACTCCTACTGTGGTACTCATCTCGACAAAGAGGTGACCATCATGTTACTGTATAAAATGTAATAGTCGTCATCGAGATAGTAAGACCACTAACAAACGGATTGGCTGCTCCACATTTATTTTGAAAAACAGAGTTTAAATGCGGGTTGACTATTTCTTTATCATCGACGATGGGTTTATCTCGCTGTTTCAGTTTATCTCCAGAAAAGACAAGGATATCATTCCCTTTTACAAAAGTTCCTCTGATTTTACTAAGTCTAGCGAACAATCAGTTCCGCACCAAGTTTTCGAATGCAATATCATCGGTGATAATTCAAATGCTTTTTCAAGACGTTTTGGAAGTAGTCGACCACTCTTCAAGGTTCGCAATATAATACACATTCAAGAAAATATTTAAGCTCACTTGTCAACTTCGTTCACTTGAAACATTTTAATGTATTTTGTCCAAATCCATAATATGGCCGTCTTCACGCTTGGTTCAGCTCCCAAGTTCAACAATTCCTCTGTCAACCCGGCTAAGATGAAGTTGTAAGCATGCCACTTGTTCCATTCTGGACTCACTGAAACGATTCACAAAACATATTACAACTACACTTAAGGCCATACGTTGGGTAATATATAAAACGCGAAATAATATTTACAATGTTCTCATAACGTACTTGGCATATCTGTTTATGTATTCGCACCTAAGGGATTGCGTAATCAGAATTAGAAAAAAATTGTTGAGTGTTGCCAACATCCGCGTTTAACTTGTTTTTCTCGGCTTTGTTATGTATTTCAATACAATAATTAAAATAAATAAAACATACAAGAAAGTACGCTTAGTATTTTTATTTAAATTAATTTACAATAATATCGGCATATTAATTCACATTACAGCAGCGCTCGTGAAAGAAGCTCCAAAACTAAATTTGCAGTTCGGTAATTTATACTGAAAAGAACACGAGAGGGTAGAGCAAGATTGCTATAAAATAACAAGGGTCGAAAGATTTATGTTGAGCACTGTACTACGAAATCGTACTTCGACCTAAACCAATGAGAGCATTAAGCAGTAGAAAGTCCAACAACTGACAGTGAGCAGCAAACATATAAGATGTAATGCGAGACATACTGGCCCAGAGACAAAATCTTTATTTACCACTGCTTATCAAGTGTGTCTAATTACGATACCTCACATCGAATCTGGGAGGATGCTAGACAAATACTCTTCAATGACGAATCTTACTTTGTCTTAGAATAGATGTTGGAAGAGTTTTAGTATGAAGACGACCTTTGGAACATTGAGTCAACAATTATGTCGGAAAGAATATCCATGGTAGCCACAGTAGAAAATAATACCTGACTGTGACACAGTATGTTTACGTAACTCAAGTTATTTGGTAAAATAATATACTTCATGTCTCAGTTTTTTTGATCACTCTTTAAACTCAAGATGCAGGGAATTAGGACAGCAAGAGGAAGTAACACTAATTAAAATTTATTTATTATTATTTATTTATTTTTGTCGTTGAGACTATCTACCCTGATCGCAATTATTAAAATATGAGAAGAAAATATAAAAGTGCACATGTTTCTGTAACAGGTGCTAACTGCTGTGTGTTTTCTATCATGGTCCGAAAGGGAGATTAGGCATGGGACTAAAGGATTCAGGAATTTCTTCAGTCACAGACTATATTATGCCAACTGCCTAACTCTAAGCTGCTACTGGAAAGTTCTAAATGGAAAAACCTAATAATGATTATTGGACAGCCGAAATATTCATAACATAACTAAATTAGTTCACCTAATATTTAATAGAAAGGATAACACTAGTAGAACTTTCTTTAAAACTAATATTATTAAGTTTATTTTATTTCTAATTTTGTTTTCATATATTATTTCATAATTATAACATATTGTTAGGAATACCTGAAAAGTTAATGAAGATGTTATTAAAGTAATTTTGTACCTTATTTATATTCTTCTAAATATGTCATAAAACTATTACCTGCACTAGCTAGTAAAATATCAATGGGTCATTGTATGTCACAGATCTGATTAAATAACCAATACACGGAATAAATTTATCTTGTGACCAAGGGATATCAACCGGTTTTTTTAATACAGAAAATATAAGCTAAGCTTGTTCTAAACTTTTAATTATGAAATTTTGATGAAGATCGTACCTGGTAGAAGACCAAGAGCTCAAGGATATTGGAGCAAGGTTGTCTTGAAAATGCCTATTCACATGTTGAACTCAAACAACAATAGTTGAAGGAGTGTATGATCTGAGGGTACTGAGGGGACAATAATAAAAATAATAAAGGTCCTTAAAAGAATTAATATTTTTCGGCTCCGATACATGTCCACAAGTCTCCATTCCCTACTTTAGTCTTAGCCCTTTGAGTATTGTAGTGGCTTGTATTTAAATATTCATGCAAATTAAAGTTTAAGCAATTATTATTGCTAGTTTTACGACGAACAATTTCATATTTAACATGCTAATTTCATAGATGGATTTATATTAATAATACAGTTTTACATACTTTCATTTATTTGTTTCTCTTGCGAGACTGTAGTAAACTTCTTAGCTGTGGTATGTGCGAAGGTACCATCAGCTAGCACTGTTTGCTCCACAACAGTTTCTCTTACATTAACATCTTGAGTGCCACACTCAACGCAGTAGTAGAAGCCATCAACGAGATTCATATCTGTCCCATCACAAACTTTACAAGAATTTGACGTCATTATGAAAGTTAAAAGTTAGTTTATAATTACTTATATTTATGATTATTGGTATTTATCACAATTTAAAAAACACGTGAATAACATGCTGCAACTCAGCTGAGATTTGACATTTGTATAAAAACATTAAATAAAGTAAAAAACATAATTCAATAAATATGTTACGTTATTTTTTAAATATTACAATTTTCCTTTTTAATCAATTGTTTTTCAAACCATTAATGTATATATTATAATAAAGTTTATATCTTAACTACTTCATGTTTAAAAACGTAAGTTACTATAATGTTGGCAAAATTGTTTTAAACTGACATATCAATTATTGCCACTTATAATAGAAAGCTCCCAATTTAGTTGAATTATTTATAAAACCAATCACTTAAATACAAAAACTGAAAAAGTAATTTACAAGGTTAGTAAATAGCAGAGATGTTATGGAGTTATGTAACCGTAACCAAAACTATTGGATATCAGAAATAAAAATGTATTTGAAACCGTAACCGAATCCGATAAAAAATTTGTTTATTATAAAAAAATTGCATGTTTTTATACTTACAGAGAGTAGCTAAAATTGGTTTTTAAGGCTATTTGTTTTCTTGTGATTATATCTAATACCAAATAATAGCCTACAAATAAAATCAAACTAGTACCTTATTATTATCTTTTTTACAATTTCTAAATAATTGAAGCTATCCAAACCAATCTGATAATTAATCTGAAATAATTTTGTTTCCGTAACCGTATCTGAAACTGGTAAAATATTATTCACATATCCATATCAGAAAAGTTACATCTATAGCATCCCTGATGAATAGAACTGATATTATATTCAATTTAAAAAAATGTGAATGTGATTATAAACATTTTTTTTACTTCAAAGTTTTAAACGTCTAACAATTATTAGTCTGTTGAAAAAATATTACCTGTTAAAAGTTTTAGTAAAATTAGTTCTATATATTTTATTGCTAAGCATTTAATTTAAGATAAATTAAGATTGCACGATGATGTGCGGCAAATTAGCGTTCAGGAATAAATATTCCCTTATTTTTTATTAATTATTAATGAAATGTTGATTCATCAAAATAGTTATTATTGTATGATCTTTTAACCTTTTAATAAACGATAATCGATTTTGTAATATAACATATGACGAATATTGTTATTTGAATATTATATTTCCATTTTTTTTTGTTATAATAGTAGCATATAAAGTTATATCATGGCAACTGGAATTGTACCGTACCTTGCTTGCGGTTGTGGTCATTTGTAGCGTATCGCTATCCGTCGTCAATAACTATACGATACGATCCCGGGGCGTGTTCTGCGTAACAGAGAACTGAAAGAAACTGACCGGCTTATTTCACTTTCATCACTTAAACGAGTAAAGTTAACTCTTTGTGGGTAAAAAACTGAAATGCGAGCTCTGTTACGACCCGTCACACCCCTGTGAGAGATCGTGATTCGTGTTCGTTGCGTGTCTCTGTTTCAAGGGTTGTGCTATTCCCGCGGCTGTTTAGCAGTGTTTACTATAGAGTGACTGAGCTGATGTTGTGCAGTGTAAGTTCTGTGTAAGATCGCGCGTTATTCATTGATGGGCGGCTTTTTGCACGCGGCGAAGGCGGCAGATCGGCCGCAACGGCGGATACCAGCTTTCCGGAGGGTCTACTTTAAAATCCGCCACACTGGAACTGATGGAATTAGAAAATATCGTAGCCAACACTGTCTACTTGAAAGCCAGAGAGGGTACGTTGTTATTTACAATTTAAATTAGTTTCGCGTATTATTATTCATGAGCGACTCTTGGATTATTTATTTAAAATGGTATCGAGTTGTGCGTGAATCTTGTTTACCGTGCAATTTGTAAACAGGGATAGTTGAATGACCTAATAATCAGTGTTTTAATATATATTAATAAAGTTGATCAATAGACTCCTGTATGCACGTAATAGCGGCTATCTTCGGCCGAAAAGTAAATAAATCTTAAACGGCTGGCCCATTAGACATTACACGTTAGTCATAATTGTCTGTAATCAGCTGTGAAATGTAATTTACGACTTGAGGTATGTCATTATTATTTATATTCCTGGTAAAATATTTTACTATATTTAGTGATCTATTTAAACAAACTTTATAAAATTATAACTTTACTTTGACATTTCTAGCAGAACTTTTGAATTGAAGGAATCATATTTACAATTTGGCCTTATATCTTAAATCAAAGCATTTTTTTTACTTAATTAAAGTAACAGCCTCTATCCCTTCTGAGGAGAAGGTTATATATATATATTTTTGTAGTGCTTTAAGATATTGTGGAGTTGAAATTAAAAAAACATTTTTCTAATTATTATAAATATTTCATGGCCAATGTACCTCAATTATTTTTATACATAAACAATTTATATGAATATAAATTTATGATATCAGAAATGTTTTACATAGGACTAAATATCCTTGATCACTAAAAATATACACAATTCTCTGTTTTCCTAGTATTTGTATCAATACAGTGTTTTAATTAAATGTTAAACATTTAAAACAACCTTGAAATACAAAGATTGTGGTTTATACTTATAAATGGTGTTCATTTAGTGATTAGTTCCATGTAGTAGTGATTAGTTAGTTACAATACTGTTTTCTTCAGATTTTTTTTTCCACAATAATAGGAGAATGGTGAAATTGGCTATGCGATGGTTAATGATCACCACTGCCCATAGACAGTAAGGTTGTATGAGATTTGAACCATTTCTTACACATGAAAAATGTACCAATCTATACTCTATTCCAACCAGAAGAGGAGAGAAGGCAAATAAACAATTTGACAGCAATTTAATGCAATACCATTCACGAGACCGTAATTAATCTATGATATTTACTATGGATTTGCAAAAAAATGCCATTTTGAAAGTTGAAGAAACTGTTATCAGGATTTTGGAACTAAAATGAAAGTGGATATAAGTATTTTAGTGTTTTATTATAAAGAAAGATAAATTAATCAAGAATTGTTGCACACAATATAGCTGTGCTATTAGCAAATCGCAAATACATAAATGTAACCACCATGTAGCTAGTATATTAGCATTGGTACTGTAATTAGCACTCGCTTATTTATTTGAGAAGTATTTTGGAGAGGTATTATTAAAAATGTTAAGTGTTCTTGAAAATGTAAGACCACACAAACTTAACAGTACATTCTTATTTCTCTTAATATTCATTTTCCCGTACCCTCTTTTAAAATCAGTATAAGTTTAAAGCATATCCATAAATACCTAGTTTTATATATAGTATGGACGATCTTTATAGTAATTATTTAAATGTCAATTAAATAAAATTCATATTGAATATTATTTATAAACATTAATGTGATTGTATGATTTTATTTTTTATATTAATTGCATCTGAATTGACCTGCATTAAATCAACTTTATTTGATAATTTTTTTTTTATCAAATAAAGATAATATAAATGATTAACAAATTATTCATTGCAATCTAGTTATTGTTATCAAAGTTTTATAATATTTGTCATATCGATGGTTTGACAATAAACAAACTTTAAAAAATAAAAAGTTTGTAATGGATTAATCAGTGTTTATTGTACTGAAATAAGTTCAAAAGCTTGTTCTTCTGGTGATATGCTGTTTGTAGTTATACATAGAATACATTTCAAGTTCTTGCAAAGAGATATTCTTGGTTTAAAAAAGATTCTAATATATACAAGATTATACATACATTTTTGGCATACATATATTATAATATGTTGTATTAAAAAAAAAAAAGTATTCCTTATTTGTTTTGATGCGTTTTCACGCACAGTATTTTTACACTACTATTTCGCTATTTCTGCTACCACCGATTGAGAGAATTCTTGTTTTTGCCAGCAATTGTACACTATGTCCGGCGCGACTGGCTAGTCCTTGAAAATGATTGCCGAGGCCGAAATCACTTAGGAGGACATCAATACTTTGTGAATTTAGGTTTGATGTGTGACTCAGTGTAATAGCAGGCCCGAAACATATCTTTGACCTTATTGTTTGCAATAATTGTTGTTGAAAACTGATTTAAACTTTATTACATTACCAGTATCTACAGACAAAGGTGACATACAATCGGAGCCAAATATTGTACGCCATTAAAAAAAAAAAAGTTCCAAATTTAAAATTCGGTCACATAACGAATACTATTTTTCTCTTTGATTAATTATTTATAAGTCTAGGTAGACTTTCAAAGCTGAAAACGCGTCGAAAAAAAACTAGTGACCAACTGTTGACCTCTAAGTAGACGCACACTAGTAAAGTAGTGTGACGCTTGGCGAGTGTCAAACGTAGCTGTCACGCACACCAAGATAATAAAGTTGACCCGTTATAATAATATAAAAATAAATAATCTAATTTTTTTTATATAGAATTTACTATTTAAACGACGATATTTTATAATAATGTCCGTAATATATTTTGTTCCTTATCGCATTCAAAGGTTAGACAGTTACATAAACCACTTAAGATAAAATTGTTCAAACGCATTATGTCACATGTTTGGTTTAAACACAAAACAAAAGTTTATTGAACTTTATCGTATTATAAAAATTACGACCTGTTACATATTAATATTATGTACAAATTGTTTATTTTTTTAATAAAATAATTTGACAGGGTGCTATTTAATCTGTATACAATTTTGGTACAATAACAAAAACTGCTGAGTTGTAATAAATGGAAACTCAAATAAAAACTTTTTATGGTATTTCTTGACATTTGAATTTAGTTTAGAGTCGATATCACATTTTCTACGTAAATTACGCATACACGTGTAATAGCAAGACCCAAACGGATAAGTTTAAAAACTGAAAGTCACACTTTTTTAAAACGCTCCTAACTCTCATCAATCTTTTCCATTAAAAAACAAATAATAAAACGGCAGTTCCGGGTTGAAGGCTAAGCAAAGTAACAGCTTTTAAGTGCCCTCTGCCTATAAGGGCTGCTCTTGAGAATGTTTGGAGCCCATACGCTATGGTGTTCCAATGCATTCTGTTGAAAACACGTAAGGCAGAATTTCACCCGACACATGTATACACTATTCCAATCGAAGTAGGAATAAAGTTGAGCAAACCTTAGTGAATATCATAGATTAATCAAGCTCTCGACTAGTGATATCAAATGTCACACGCGTCAATTTGCTGTCAAATGTTGTTTATTTGGCTTTTCTCCTCTTGAGGTTGGAATAGAGTATAGTTTAACTCACGATCTTTTCCTCTAGCGCCGAGACCGAGTTGATTTATTACAAGCACAAAAAAATCGACTTCACATAAATTAAAATAAAATTCAAGTAAAAATCTTTATCTTATGTATTTTTTCCTCCTAAGTACTGAATGGGCAGTATATTCTCTGAAAGATTTTTTTTTTCAAATCGGTTCATAAATGTCAGAGCTTATATATATACAAATTGATAACCACTCATTTTTTGATGTCGGTTAAAACACTATTGCTTTGCATTTTGAATCAGCAAACTTCGGTTAAAACTCACGTGTCCTAATCACTCGGTAATCTCGGCTTAAGAGTAATTGAGCCAATGTAATTAAAGACACAATGGATACAACATAGTAGATAGATAGGTTGGTAGCATTGATTGATTGCGGTTTGTTTCTCGCAGTGCCTGTTTATACGGGCGAAGGTGATCACTTATCAGGTGGATTCACTTACCAACCTAACAAAAATAATAAGACATTTGCCGAAGTTGGATTTAAAAAAAAAGCGCTTGTGTATTATCTTCGAACAGTTGTGAATTTAAATTTACTCAAATATAAAATATAATTTGTCATAAAAAAAGAATGCACGCAGCATTCTTTTTTTAAACGTAAACGGTATATTATAAATGGAAAATGCAATTTCATTATTAAAATTGTTCACATAACAACACTCCCAATACGCCTAAATAATTAATTGAATACAAGTGAATTGACTAACTAAGGATAGGGACAAGCGTGAACTTGTTTAATTAGCATTCATGGCGCCGATCGACTGGTTTCATGCATTTCTAGAAAATACACCGTAATAAATTAATACGCGAACAAAAGTGTTTTAAAATAAGCTTTAATAATAATAATAATAAAAAAACTTCATTGCACTCAATATCATATAAAATAATAGTACATATACCGTATATATACGTATACAGTACTTTATTTAGTAGTGATGAGGGTTGGTGCTGGTCTTCCGAGTATATAACGGTTCTTCTACGATAACAACTAAAGAACGTCCTTAAAATACTTATGTTTTGTTCTGAGAAAATAAATTTTTAGTAAAATTCAAGTCCCATAAGAAAAAAAAAACCATATTTTATCCTTAGAGGTGGTATTTCTTCAAATTGAAATGGGAAGTTACAAACAAAATATAATTTTCCAAATCAATTCACAAATGACCGAGTTTTGAGGTCAAACATAAAAAAAAAAACAACAACCGAATTAAGAACCTCTTCTTTTTTTGAAATCAGTTAAATAGTGTAGATTCGATTAAATTATAATGTTAGAGAGAAAGAAAAATGAAAAATATGTCATTAGAGAACTCATTTTTTTTATACAGTTCAAACTAATTATCATTATCATTACATAGTATAAAACAAAGTTGCTTACCGCTGTCTGTCCCTATGTATGCTTAAATCTTTAAAATTACACAACGGATTTTGATGCGGTTTTTTTTAATAGATAGATTGCTTAAAGAGGAAGGTTTATCTGTATAAGACATGCACATTCATGCTGTTGTATATTTAGTGGCAGTATTGCACCCGTGCGAAGCCGGGGCGGGTCGCTAGTTATTAATATATAAATATTACATAGATACACAGAATTGGTGTTAAGATCGAAAATATTTTTATCGCATAAGTAGGTACTCGTCAAATCATCTATGAATTAGTTTTTCTCATCATGATTTCATATTTTTAGTCACAAATATATTACTATACTGTCAAACTTTATTGTCACGTCACATGTTTACAATTAAAGATTAAACTATTTAATAGGCTAGTTTTTTTTTTTTAATGTAAATATATTTTAATGTCAATGACCCGAAAAGGAGTGCCAGATCGACTATTTCATATTCAAGTAAATCGTTCGTATAAGATTGTTTACACTTTAAAAACACCTTAGCTGGCTCAAATGCTAGCCTAATATGACCGTAAATGATTCTATGTTTTTCTTCTCACTTAACGGTACAACTAATTAACGAATTTTAAATGTTAAGACTTTGGGTCAAATTGTAGGAGCCATTAAAAAATATATTTTAATTCTTACTCAAATCAAGTGAGTTAACTTAAGTTGGTCCTGCACCTTTGAATTAACTTAACTTATAGTGACTTTAATTTTGTTTTTGAATTTATTTATGTAACATGTTCGTAGATATATGTACAATCCTAAAATTATTATTGTTATGCTGTTTAAAAATAAAAATATACAGGAGTATATAATCATAAAACCGACAAAATTACATATATAAGATATATCAAAGACAAGAACTAAAATATTATATATTTGTAAAGTAAAAATATGAGTTCATTATTTAATTATATTTTTTAAGATGTCGATCTAATCACATGATTGTAAGTATTCTATCTCCCAGAAATAAATATTGATCAAAAAATTTATATAAAATGTATGTTATTAGTTTTTTTTTTTGAGAATAGTCTAGCAAAGAGTAGGCTTTACAAATATTTAACTAATAAATCACGTTTTTTGTCTAGGTTCACATTAACATAGGATTTAAGTATTAATTACTTGGCGTAACACAAACGTGAAGTATAACAAACGTATCTTTGTGCTAAGCGTTGCAAAAAGTATGTTCCTAACTCAGTATATTGTGATATTTAAGTTTCTACTTAAAATGTACCATATAGAAACCTTAAATAGGAATTTAAATAAACGAACGATAAAATAGTAAAAACGTAGTGTAGGATGACCTGTGGTGAGGTGGACGGACTATTTAAAAGAGGTGGCAGGTACGGGTTTTATGCGGGCTGCCCAAGATCGGGATGGTTGGCGTTCTTCTAGCAGTTGTGGATGGAATAAAATGTCCTTTAATGTAATGAATAAAATCTCTTAAAAAGCCTACATCTGGGCAAACGTCTCTTCACCTGTTAAGGAGCCTCTGCTCCCATTGGGGTGGGTTGTTTTCCAATACGGTTCCTAACCAAATACAAGATGAAAATAATTTCTTCATATTTTAGTCCAGATTGTTTTTTTTTTATATATACAATATGATGAGTAGTCCGCCGCCCATAGACATTAACTACATGGCCAACGGGCTACGAACCTTGGAAACTAAGATGTTATTATACTATTCTGTAGTTACAGTGATTTATTCACCCTTCAAACCGTAACATAGCAATACTAAGTAATGCTGTTCGGCTAGAGAATATCTGATGAGTGGTTGGTACCTACACAGACGGGCTTAAAGCTATACCACTAAGTGGCCATCTCGGCTCTCTTATTAATATAAGTGTTCCAAATTCTTTTACTTCATAGGATATATTAAGTTGGCAACACTAAATCAAAATGATTGACGTCAACCTTTAAAATCCTCATATGGTATAATTACATTTGCCGTTTTAGTTACTTTTTTTAAATTTTGATTTTTAATGTTGCACGCCTGGGAATAACATTTATTGACACGTTCGTGTTAAATGAAAATGGTGTGATTTGATGCGGTTCGACACTTAAGGAACTTTAATTACTGTATTAAGTTCTTATATGGTCTTAAAGTGTTATTTATACGTCGGGTACGCTAACTGAAGTCTTAATTCAATCGCCTGTTAGACATTCCACACGAGCACGATTTATCGCTGCGGAAAACCTTGCGCCTTAAACCCTATTTGTACATTTTCGTTATCATAATATACGTTTCTGTTAAATGATTTTTTTTTTTTATTTTAATAATTTGGTTAACAGTGACACTAATTTAGAACTATTCTGCCAAAAATAATAATGTGACTTAATTCAAATTTACTACAATATAAGTTTGAAATGTCTAACGTTTTCAATCAAATCTCATCAAAAATCAATCGCTATATTGGTACAATGATTTTATTTAACGAATTATATTTGATCGTCCGATCGTTGATTAGTAAGAATAGTTTTTGTATCATAACTTATGCGTGTCAATAACCTCTCCGGTCGATTTTGACGACGAAAAAACATATCTTGATCGTTTGTTGATGCAGATTTGAAATATTTAATAGAATAGAATATAACTTTATTAATGTAAGACAAAAAGGAATAAAAAAAATTTGATCGATCGAAAAATCAAACGATTGGCACGTATCATATAATATCTTTAAAATCGATTTAAATCATTATCATCATCATCAGCCCACATTCGTCCACTGCTGGACATATGCCTCTCCAAATGCACGCTACTGTGGTCTTTCTTCGGCAACTCGCATCCAGCTCCTGCCAGTCGTCTTGCTCAAATCGTCACTCCACCGTGCCTGAGGTCGTCCTACACTACTCGATTTAAATCTTGGATTGTAAATATACTATTTACTTCGACAGATAAATAGAAGTAAATTAAATATTGTATGTAAAAATCTACAACATATATGCGTTCCAAAGAAACGTTTTGAGATATATGACGGCGCGTTTTAATCTAAAGAGAGGTCTGTTACTGACAATAGGAGAACATCGTATAGCGCTGGAGTCTGTGATTTTGTTTAAGAATAAATCGTAATGTCGCCAGCGCTCTATGTCAGCGACAACTTGCTGTCTAGTGTATCATTATTATATGATTGATTTTGTTTATAAATTTTACTAGAATATTATAATACTTTGTTTCGCAAAATGATTAGTTTGACTTTTTGATTAACTGTCCTACATTTAAAATATCTTCGCACGTGACATTGGCAATAATCTGTGCCCTCTCGGCACAAATAAAAGACCAAAAAATAATAATATCTAAAATACCGTGATGAATTCAGATGAAGGCCATTATATAATTTATTTTTTGATATGAATTGAAAAGTATCTCTCTCAGTTTTATGATATAATATATCATCATATTTGAAAATAGAACGCAATGAATAATGTCATGTAATGTACGTAAATTAACATTTATGAAAGCGGTAAAGTTTGGTCAGTGTGAAGTGACTTAACAAGATTTAGCGTTTAATTGCGCTCCAGTTGTGACAAGCTCGTGGCCAGCGATCCAGTTCTTATTAAAATTTATTTCAATTATAAATCAATGCATTGCGTAACCTCAATCTATATATCTATTCTATATCTAATAATACATACATACATACATACTGTATATCTAATATAATAAAGTTGAACGTGTGTGGTTTAAGGCGTTAGTGCTGGGAGCTGCCTACGATAACTATAAAGATTTAAATATTAGTTTCATTTGCGTCATATGATCCGTTTATTGATGGAGGCGACAGATCATAATATAACAATCATTAGCATTTAGCATTTTAGCATTAGCAGCCTGTAAATTTCCCACTGCTGGGCTAAAGGCCTCCTCTCCCTTTGAGGAGAAGATTTGGAGCATATTCCACCACGCTGCTCCAATGCGGGTTGGTGGAATACACATGTGGCAGAATTTCGTTGAAATTAGACACATGCAGGTTTCCTCACGATGTTTTCCTTCACCGCCGAGCACGAGATGAATTATAAACACAAATTAAGCACATGAAAATTCAGTGGTGCTTGCCTGGGTTTGAACCCGAAATCATCGGTTAAGATGCACGCGTTCTAACCACTGGGTCATCTATAACAATCACGACTATTTAATTTTTTTTTTTTTTAAATAGACAATTTATAAATAGTCCTGGACAATCGAAAAATCTCGCTCGGAAAGAAATAACTCAAGAACGAAGAAAGTAACTCAACTGGATCATAATTTTTGAATCATTTGTTGTTTATCATTTATAATATTTTACTGACATTATAGATGCGAATGTTTGGATAGATGTATGTTTATCAGTAAATCACGCCGAATTGGCTGAATGGGTCTGAATGAAATTTGGTACAGAGATAGATTATTGTAGCACGTAAGTTACTTTTCATCTCGAAAAATAATATCTAATACCTGCAATAGATCTATACATATTTATTTTATCTAGTAGTTTCAATTGATTGAATTGCTGTTTTTATCCTGAAGGTTTTTTTAATATATATATAAAACAATATTGAATCTTCGAAAAATGGCGAGTCATTTATAGAAATGAGGAAGAGAAAATGAATAAGAATTGATCCTCGTGGAACGCCTTTACAATTTTTTTTAACTTGAATTTATGCGAGCGCCTCTATTTCTAGTATTCGCTTAAAATAACTGATTTTTTTTTTTAAAGTCGTCTTATTCTATTATGGGATTTATTTTATCTTATTTGTTTTAAATTTTGTGTCTCAAATTTAAAAATAAATAAATATATATATATGTATCTTTTTTCGTAAGCATATTATATTTTATTTATTGTGGCCTCGATAATACACACTGAACTTAAATAAAACATTAATCTGTAGGTAATTGGCTCAAATAAAAGCTAATGAGCAACATAACATGAAATCGACTTGTAATATACAATATACTAGCTGTATATTCTATGATTGTATATTTTATACAACGATCGTGTCAAATGTTGCCCGTTAAACCTGACATTAATATGCCCATGTCTAAATTCCAGGCTAATTCAATGCCAAATTTAATTACGATCAGTTCAGCGTGTTACAATGTTCGTGGTGAGTTATCAAACTGACAGAGATCCATTCTCTTAATATAAGTATAGATAAAATACCAGTATGCATCTAAAGTTAAATTAATAAGGGTATTATTTGTCAATGTTATATATGAAACATTAGGCATTACTCTATATCCCCTCTGTGTCGAAATAGAAAAACTATATTCTCATTGAATATTAAGTGAAATAGTTATTTAAAACGCATGCTACTTTTGTTGTTTACAATATGTTATACGAACTTTACTATAAAAGATATATGAAAATTATAAAAAATTCTAATACTTATTTTAATTTGAATTTCGAACACAATTAGCATTCGATTGATTGGCCCGCTGGTCTAGTGGCTTGAAATCATTAGGTCGGGCCGATTAAACGTCATTGAGTTTTTCTGTAGAAAAACCCCCACCGACTACGTTCTGAGCCGAGGTGCGATCTCATAGGAGACACCCTCAGGACGAACGTCACTCTCGAGCCCGAAAGGGTTCAATTTCAAGGCTGAGTTTTTGCTTGCTTCCACTCGCCCCAACGTCCGGTGACGCTGTAAAGGCCAGTGGGGCAAACAGCACTACATCATTCAGGAAAAAAAAAATCTGTAGAAAAAGAAAAAAGTCTGTCGCGTCGGATTACGAGAGTGTGGGTGCACTTATGTTTGTCCACACACTTTGTGCTCTATAGTATGTCCTAAGACACATATGAATTGTTTCACGTAATGTTTGACTACATTGTCGTTTCGTGTGAGAGAGATAGCGTATTTAAAATAGTGCGAATAAAAAGATAGCCAGTTGTTTGTCACTTATGCGTATTACACAGACCAACCAATCAGTGCACTTTGGCAAAGACCGATTCAAAACAAATAGACAAAATCTGCTTCTTTTTTTCATGTATGTATTATAGTATTCTGCGAGGTTACTTTTTCGGATATCATAAACTTTATTAATTAGGTACATATTGCGATTTTTTAATCGACTTCGGTTAAAACTCGAAATTTAAAATTCGACTATAATCAAAAAAAATTATGTACTTTGTGGTTTCGTATTATACGATCGGGTCTAATAGTTAGTTTATAATATATATATATAGTATATATAGTAGTATATATAATAGTATATATACCATACCCGGCTTCGCATGGGTAGAATAAGGATCTACATAAAGCGTATATCTACATATTTATATATTCAGAAATCATCATTAGGTTTCAGACAATTTATACAAAAAATAAACGAATTAGTCGTCTAAAAATAACCCTATGTATCCTTCCTTTTGATTTATCGCGTACAGACGCGACGGGGGGACTTTATTTAATAATATGTAGTTTTACATATGAAAAAGGAATGAAGATACATATTAATTGTGTACGTTTGTCCTCAGGCGGTTCCGATAGCAACAAGGGCAAAAGCAAGAAATGGCGGAAGATCCTACAGTTCCCTCACATATCGCAATGTTTAGATATAAAAACAAAAATAGGTAAGTACTTTGTAATAAGTTCACTTACAGATACCATTTATATATATATGTATATTATTGTACATTGTTATGTAAAAAACATACATAAATTTGTCTTATTAGGTTTGGAGTCCGATGATTCAAATCTCAGAAACATATAAGTTGTACTTACGTACAAACAAACAGTTTCAATTCGTCGACGACGATCCGTGATTGGTATTTTACCAGTAGAATCCACGCGATAAATGAGTGCCATTGTTAGTTAAAATAAAAATAAAAGAATCTTCAACCAATGTCGACACTTCAAAAGAATTCCTGTAACGGTTTTTACTCGTTTATCAATAAACCTTACCGCTCGTTTCGTATTAGATTCACATGTGTAAGTCGTACTGTCTCCGATGTTACTAAAAAAAATTATTTACTGATTTTATAGGTTGGCGAACAAGCATACGAGCCACCTGATGGTAAGTGGTCACCACCGCTCATAGACAATGGCGCTGTAAAAAATATTAACCATTCCTTACATCGCTGATGCGACGTCAACCTTGAGAACTAAGATGTTATGTCCGTTGTGCCTGTAGTTACCTGGCTCACTCACTCTTCAAACCAGAACACAACAATATTGAGTAATGTTGTTTGGCGGTAGAATATCTGATAAGAGAGTGGTACCTACCCAGACGGGCTTGCATAAAGCCCTACCAACAAGTAAATTTCCAAACATATAATAATGTTTATTCCTAAGATGAAGATAATAATTAATTTATTGAGATAATTGTTTTAAATTAATACTTAGTCCTTTGCTAATGGTATAGTCCCCATCGATTTATTAGTTTGTCTTATTCTTTCGAATGTAAAGTCACTGACGATAGACTGAGAGAAAACACTCGGGTATACAATGTAAGTTACGCTCTTTAGTAAGCCGTTACATTTAGATTCAAGATTAGTAGTTTAAAGTTGATAGAAATTTTGAGAGTACTAGAATTTGAAAACCAATAATTTAAACCTAAATGAATAATTATTTAAAATTGTACGCGTAAAGTACATGACTTTATTTGAGAAACGTAACCCTTGCGTGCGTATTTACATTCTTACACTAATAGCTGTGTCAGAAATGTAGGTAATAGAATTTAAATAATTAATTATATTATAAGAGCATGGAGCAGGACCCGCTGGATTGCAGTAATTAGGATAAAAAAAAAAAAAAACTACTGTATACAGTATTTTTATATATTATCATATATTATTTATTATGGATTACTTATATATTATTTTAAATTGAAAAAAAAAAATTGTCAGTGTGGGCCACGTCTTCCGAGAAGACGACAAGCTCGAAGTCCAGCGAAGATCTGCTGTTCAGTAGAAATATAAAATAACGCCAAAATTTATAAAAATAAAATGTAAAAAAAGGCACAGGCAACTGTGAGCCCGTGGATGTTGTAAATTAAACAAAAAAATATATTAGTTAAGTTAAAGAAACATTATACAAGGAACGATAGGGGATGACCCCAGAGCATTTTTATTTATCATATTCAAGGTTATCCCAAAGTCATGTATACCTACCCTATCTAATAAGTTTGTTCAACCATCGTGCCCTTAATAATCATTAACAGCTGTAATATTATACAAATACACGCTGGCTATTTCTGCAAACGCTATAAATGCTGAGCGTTACGAAGTGCCGATGAGAATCAGTTCAGAGTTGGTTCATATTAGAACCGTTTTTTTTTTCTATTCGTCTGATTTGTATCTGTGTGAGTTAAATTAGTTGTTACTCTAATATAATAATAATGCCGTACATGCTTTTTAAAAGTGTTTTGCACTGAATGTGTTTTAATTTTTTTTTGTATTTAAATTGTAAAACGCTATTGGCTAGTCCAAGGAAATAATTAAACTTATTGATTGATGTCGCTGGCCGAAAGCCGACTTCGCATGCTCACACTACTGTGTCTGTACAATTATTGAAGTAACACAATGGTGTAGACTTATCTTTACTTTTAAGCAATACGGACAAGGAAATAAAAACTACTTTAGATACTGGCGTTAGGATCTTAAAGAGGAGTATAATCTTTTTAACACAGTTTTTGGAACGAAGTATTTTACGCGGCTTACAGTAGAGTGAACTGGCAGACATCGTCACGTGAGGACAAAGCGTTATGACTTTTGCCCCAGGTGACTCTTTCTCTCTCTTTCTCCTGCGCTCTCTCTCTTTCTATTACATGTAGGTTTAATATAACATTATTTAAACTTCTTTTTTGTTTCTGTTTTAATTCGCATGGGATTTTTAGTAACGTTTTATTTCTTGTCTTTTATATATTCTCAAACTTTGTTAATTTTTTTCGTCGTGTCTGTATTTAATACGTAATAAATAGCGAAAGTAACTTCGTTCCAACCGGGTGTCCCAGGACAGATCTCGTTTTTTTATTGTTACTCCACAGACACGTGACGTGCCATTGGTGTATATTTTTTTTATTCAAATCTGTCAGTGTGTTTTTATTTGTTTTTTTTTTTACGATATAAAAATGAGTCTGCATAAGTAGTCGTAGATTCTAGACATCTTTCATTGACTCGGAATTTGGCCTTGAAAGGGTGTTATTTTTCTTAGTCCTGTTCTGGATTCCTTATCCGGTCTCAATGGTATGTTATAAGGTGAGATATTCAAATATGACAATACCAGTATCATGTTTAATACCTTACCTTAGAAATTGCGACAATACCCCTGAACTTGTACACAGGCCACCTGTCAACAACATCTGTCAGTATATATATACAACTCTATCCAACAAGTGGAGAAAAGCCAAATAAACAACATTTGACAGCAAATTGACTCGATATCATTGGTCGAGAGTTTGATTAATCTATGATATTCACTATGGATTTGCGAAAAAAATGGCGTTTTGAACGTCGATGAAACTGTTATCGGAATTTTTAAGTGTAATAGTGTCGTATTATAAATAAAGATTTATTAATCATAAAACTTTATATAATCACAATATAACTGAGCTATTAGCAAATCGCATGTAAAGCGTAAATCTAAGGTTTGTTTATCTTTATTCCTACTTCGATTGGAATAGAGTATGTTATCAATATGTCGTCCGATACATTTGTCGGAAGATCAAAGTCGGTCCGACGTAATGTAAACCAGCTCTCGCATAAAATGAGATAAAGTCATATTAATGTTCATCCTAGACTTTATTAATAATGGTTAATGTTAATGGCAGTAAGTGAAGGAGTCTTTCAATCCAAATAGTGGTTATTAATATAAGGATGAGTCAGGACTATCGTTTACTGGCTTATCGTTGTTATACTGGCTATACTTCCCGACTCCACGCGGGCACAATAAGGGTCTTTATGTTACTTAAATCTTAGGATTTACATGTTAGGTTAGGTTAGGTTGGAATGGTAAAAGTCCGAAAACGTCGTCCCTTTAATACCATAATAAATACTTACATTTACCAACTCATGTCGGTAAATCTTAGGGTTTACTGGAAAATCTTAAGATTTACCTTAGTTCGAGCTTTTGCAGTAACATATATACAACTTTTAAATTGAAGAACAAGTATGAAAATAAAAATGGATTTTTGTTCCGGCTGGGAAAGTTGAAATTCTTGGCTTTTCTCTACTATAATATACGCATGTATCATACATAGAAACCTTCCACTTGAATCATCTACAAAGTTCTTCATAGATGATATTGTTCATATGTGGTGTTCACATTTACATGCGGTTTAGAAAAACGCCTGTAACTCGGTCACAAAAGTAAAATACTGCTGTTAGAGTTAAATGTATGTTACGTTTGATTCGACGATGTTCTTTTATTATCTTCGGGGTCAAAGAGGTTGCAAATCTAGAAGCGGCCAGTTTTATAACGGCACATATGACGTTTCTAGAATCTATATGATCTAAATTTTTTACTAATATATATAGACGGCAAATACCCTATAAATGTATGTACCTTTACGATAGTTGATGTGTACTGAAATATTGAAACATAATAATTTTAATAAATTTAAATTTCTTTAAAAGCATCGACTGAGCAATCCTACTAAACAATCTATCAATAGTGTGACTCTTATGTATATTAAAATAAAGACTAAATTTGAACCTCGTCGTGTAACTCGTGCTTGCTCAAAGAAAGCAGAGTTACAAAAGAAAACGATGACAATATGGCGTCCCATTTTCTCTCATTCAAATGTCACGTGCATATTAAGTGTACGTATGAACAGACAGACATTGGTTTACTCAAGTGGATTTTTTCTTACACAAATGGCCTTTAACGTATGTTTTTTTATGAAATGATAAGCTTATGTTAGCAAGTTCCAACTAATATTATAAATGCTAATGTAAGCTGTTTGTTACTCTTTGAAGTCTTGAACTTCATGAATTTAGCATAAAAATGTAAGCAAAATTTTATGATTATCAGAATCACGTAACACGTCGGAAAAAGTTCTATCCTTTGAGGTATGAGGTACTAAAAATTATAGACTAAAGCGATTTAGATTCAACAGCAAATCGTGTCAAAATTGAAGAGAAACAAAAGAAGAAATTTTCACTCTGGACTCATGGTCTGATGGGACGGCGATCCGACCTGACGGAAGAGTTCAAAGTGTTTCACAAGTTATTCCGAGTATAAAATCTACATTTATTGACCCCGGTTTTGAAGCGAGAACCATCGGACCTTTATAAGCAAGCCCTAGTCCAACGAGGCAGCTACTTTTCATTTATGTTATATATGTAAAGATCCCTCTAATTGTACAAATCTATACTATATACACAGTAGGGATACAATACTACAAAGTTACAATACTATTTGATACTAGGCGGCAGAGTAAATGATGATTGCGTGCGCACTCCTGAGCTAAGAGGTCCCTGAACTAGCATTACCGTTAATATTATAGTGGATTTACAATTATGTTTATACGTTATTTGATATGATATAAAGTTTACAAGACAATAAAAGTATTATCAACGTTATTATACGGAACCTGGTGGTAAGTCACCAGCACACATAGAAATTGGCGCTGTAATGAATATTAACTATTTCCTACCAATGCACCACCAAACGCACTAATCCACTCAAACCGTAACAGTATTATGTATTTAATTTTGTAATAGTTTTATATTTCTGGTGAAGTGTCTCGGTGACGTATGCATTTTTATAAAGACAAGTCATGTACTCCATAAGTCCACAAACCTCGGTTGCAGCGAAGTTGTCAGATAAAACTGAGCATGTTGACATACTTATTAAAGCGGACTGAAATAACATTACATCTATCAACTCCATGTTTCAGCTCCTTGATTATAAGCTCTCCGACATCAAAGTGTGACGTCCCTTAAAATTGAAATATTAAACCCATAAATACGGTCGCTAAGTCATCTATCGTCGAAAAAGAACGAAGTGAAAAACGTACGTAAATAACAATTAAATGGTAACGTTCGTTCCCAGTCACAGACGATACCGGCGCGGTTATGTAGGGTGACCACTAATCTTGGAAATTCGTTGGAATGTGTATTACTTATTTATCATTTTTAAGTGATCTTAGATTTTATGATTGAGAGCTCATTTATTTGAACAATGGATTAGTGTTTACTATGGTAACGTCTGTGTTCGGATGTGACAGCTTCCATTGTTGAGGTAGACAAGAGTTTAAAACAAATGAAATATATTTTAACTCTACTATCGTTTCGGAAAACAGCCTCCAGCGAGAATAATTGGCTAGTATCTCGCAGTTGCACTTTTCATGGAAAGATACTAATTCATTATTATATTTTTTTAATTTTTAATAATATTATTTTATATTGCTCTATCGCTATTAGGTTTGTCGTGTTTTATTAAAAAAATTATACATATGTCTAATAATACAGTTTCTTAATAATATAAACTGATAGTTATCCTACCGTTCAAGTAGGATGCCTCTACTTATTGCACGCGTAGGGTGGCTCAGGGCTGTCTATAAGAAATTCATTTTAGAATTTTTTTTCTAACAAATTACCCAAGGAATTGGTATTTTATTACATTACGATATTAAATGTAATTAATCATGTCTGGATTTTATGTTACGTTATAAAATATTAATTTGATTTTATTTCTAGTTCCCTTCCGAATCCCCTCGCGTTATTCAGTATGATTACTTCCTTTGGTATTCCGCTATGATATAATAGCCAACTCTAGTATCGATTATCATTCGAATTTAATCTTTATTCGGTTACTTTTAAAGTCAAAATCGAAATATACTTTATACAAGAAGGCTTTAACAAGCACTCTAGAATCTTCATTTTACAGAATTGTATTGAACGTAAAGCTATCACCAGTTAAAAGATTTTAGCGAGAAGACCCGTCAAGGAAGAAGCTAAGCTCTTTTCCACTTATTGTAATTACTGTAATTATATTAAATCCACGGTTTTTATCATAAATATGATCAGAATTCAGTGGTCCAAATACTTTTTTTACATTAGAAATAAACTTATAACATAACTTTATGAAAAATGAGCAAATCATTTATTAAATTGGTCTTTGAATCGCAAGTTGCGTGCAATATAGTGGTATTTATGTTTAAGATTATACCTTTACGAGTTTTTAATAAACCTTCAAAATACAATTATAATCTTGTATTGAATAGTATTAGATTTAAATTTATTAATAGGCAAAGTTAAAAATGACTGTGAAGTCTATATCTATAAATCTAGATAGATAGATGATCTAGTCTAGATCTATATCTAGTAGCTTAGTTTGTATACATTTCTGAAGGGTGATAACCGAATTTCGAAGAAAATGCTCATGAAACGTACGGGTTTCATTTCGAGCTGCGCCAGAAACAGTTGCGTTTCGTGGTTGTTGATAAAATTTTATTTTGTCGTCTTTCAAAATTTCATATCTTAAAATATTATCTAAATTATAACTGGAGTATTAGAACGCATTTCTTTAAGGGTTTCCCATACATAGAAAAGTACCTAAGAAAAGTTACTTGTTCCCAAATAGGCTGCTCCTGAGAAATTATTCAACCCCGATTTGAACCAAGAACCTCGAGGTTTGCGGTTTTATAAACTAATTTCAACACGGGTGAAGCAGTTATCTTCTATACATATAATAAAATTGGAGTGTCTGTTTGTAATATTAAAATATTCACTTTTAACTAAATACATATGTATGTATACACGGTACATATACCAAATAACCATTTTTTTTTAATTTTTGTGTGTGTCTGTTTTTTCCGGCTAATCTCTGGAACGGCTGGACTGATTTTGACGGGATTTTCACAGGCAGAAAGCTGACGTATAGAGTGTAACTTAGGCTCCAAGAATCACTTTTTTGTTAAAGTCGCGGGCACGGCTAGTTTATTAATATATAATATAGGTTTTGTTAGGAATTTATATTGGTTCCTTATCAATAACATTAACGTCCGTAAATAAAAGGGACAACATAATTATATTAACATCCTCTTTACCGCACCCGCATGGATTTGGAAACAAGAGAATAGTTCATATGAGGAAGGATTGGTTGTAAAGCTACAGCTACAGCTACAGCTACAGCTACATCTGTGTGAAGGGAAAACTTTAATAGTTGCTTTACAAATTCACGTTCACGTGGATCCCCAAATAGTTACTCAACGTGTTTTTCTAAAGCAAATAATTCATAGATATATGGGACCTTTTTTCTTAAAAGTAAATCTTATTCTAATTTAAAACATTTTAAATAAATTGTTTTTTTAATAAGTAGTACTAGCCATTTATAAATATATTAGTAATACTCTTTTTCAGGGTTAAGTGTGTCAGACTTAAATCTGTATCATTTCATTCTGACGCGGCTCATATGTTGTTCTTGTTGCGTATTTAAAATAAGTATCTTGTAGTGATGGCAGAGGTGTGGTCGTAACTTAACAACTGTCATTTTAATTCGCTTTACCGAAGCTTGTTTTATTAAGGTACTTGTTTTTTGTTGTTGTATGTTTTCGGTATAAATTATTAGCCAATTTGGAGTTCAAACTTGCTTCATACGAAGTTTCATCAAAATCGGTTTAGTAGTTAAGCGGTGAGGCCTAACAGACAGACAGAGTTACTTTTGCATTTAAAATATTAGTATAGATATTCCTGTGTTGGATGAAAATATTTCCTATGAAGGTAAACATTTTAAGTAATACCGTTTGAAATTGTTAAAGTGCATTGTATTTGTGATATTTGTTGGGAGCGTTTTCTACACGCCAGTGATGTGGGTGCTAACCGCTCAACGATTATTCTACGGGCAGAGATTAATATGTATTATTGTTACGTTCCGGTTTGGAGATTGAGTTAGTCAGTAATAACTATACGAGGAACATAACATCTTAGATTTTGAAGGTGGTGAATGTAATTTTTTATATGTGATGGACAAACAAACTACGTTCGAGGAATTAATTACTCTAACGGTTTATAAATAATTGATAATATCAATGTCATAGCGAAGACAAGTTATGATTGTGATTCTGTGAAATTTGAAAGTATGGCAATCAAATAAATACTCGAAAGATTTGATTGTTTAAGGAAAACAATACTTATATCACCGTAGAATTGTAAATACCGTTAGATTGTAATCTATCTCGCGATATTGTAAACTATCTAAATATTGTGAACGGTGATTTAACTTAAAATAAAACGTCGAAAATTTCTATAGTTTATGATATTTCGGTTAGGTTAGAGTTTTTATAATTGAACTTTAATTAGCTTCGGTAGATTATAATCTACCGAAAAGTAATGCGTTAAATTGTAAGCAATGTGTTACGGTTCACAATCTTTCGACAGTTCACAATCTTGTGAGATTAATTATATTCAAATTTTTCGGGTATATATTTGATTGCCATAAAATCTTGTATTGAAAAAGTAGGTTAGTTTACATTACATTGTCAATTTAATCTGCAGTGATGGAAAGACAAGAATATTATTGTTAGTCTTTAATTTAAATAGACAAAGAACAGCTGTTTGGATTTGTGTTGTCATTATCTATTTAAATTTCGAACAAAAACATTTTACTAGCTATATTTCTCTTATGTTATTTTAAAGTCATACTTGTTACCGCCCACGGCTTTGTTAGGTACATTTTTCCAGGATAAAATTAGACCTATGTGCTATTAAAAAAAAATTATCTGCCAAATTTCCTTCAATTCCGTCAACAAACATCTATCCATCCAAACTTTTGCATATATTGTATAAGAGAATGGAATTTAAATTTGGAACGAAAAAAAATATGTAATGCCTCTTTTAACAAAAGTTGACGTACTTTTATGGTACTATGTCAGAAATCTATAAGTAACTGCCAACAATAATTGCAACTTAATCATATGGACGATGCGTGAAAGCAAATAATCGGAAATTTATTTATTTTTATATGCATAATTATTATAGATATTTATAATTAGAACGCGTGCATCTTAACCGATGATTTCGGGTTCAAACCCAGGCAGGCACCACTGAATTTACATGTGCTTAATTTGTTTATAATTCATCTCGAGCTCGGCGGTGAAGGAAAACATCGTGAGGAAACCTGCATGTGTCTAATTTCAACGAAATTCTGCCACATGTGTATTCCACCAACCCGCATTGGAGCAGCGTGGTGGAATATGCTCCATACCTTCTCCTCAACGGGAGAGGAGGCCTTAGCCCAGCAGTGGGAAATTTACAGGCTGATTATGTTTATGTTTATGCATAATTATGGCTATTTTAATCTTCTTCCTATCCACCGGCACCCACTCATCATAAATTCTATGAACAATAAAGCAATACTTAGTATTGTTGTGTTCCGGTTTGAAGGTAAGTGACACAGTGTGACTAAGGGCACAAGGACGTAACATCTCAGTACCTAAGGGTGGCGGCGCATTCATTTAAATTTTTTACAGCGAAATGAAATATAAACCCCCTTTAATCGTTTCTAAAAAGCTGATCACAGTATTGTTTTATCACTTAAACTTTAGGAATCATAAAACGGTATATTTATTAATAATAATAATGAACACTTATTTTATTTCAATTAGAATAATCTTGAAGAAATCATTAAAACAATTCCTTTACGTAGATATATATTGATAGGAACAAGTAAAAATTCAAAATATCTACAATGGTTCCAAAGCCGGTAATAAATTAAATCCATATTCGACATTATAATAATTTACCGCGGGACGTTTAAATTTGTTTCGCAAAACAAAATATCGCTTAAAATTCAGCGCGCATATTTTATGGTGAGTTTAATTCAAGACGACAGAGTCATAACGCAATAAATTTAACACCTAACAAGAAAACACGCGCAGTCCCATAGATAAGACAGTTTAAGAGTTGTAGCCGTGACAGACTGACAGATTGACAGGGCGGTTCTCGGAGGTTTTCGCTGCGCCTTTAATGGTAAGGTTTTATAAGCGAATGCATATATGTATTAGTCTTGTGCCAAAACGGGCAAGAACTTGTCTTCGTGACGAATTGCTTACAAAATGGAGATTCACGATTCGGTATGTATGATCTCGTGTAATAGACGGGTCGTGTCCCACTGTTGGGTATGTTATTTATGGAGTTTAATGTTTATACGAGAAAGTAACTACGATTTTTTATATATTTATGTATCACACAGAATCGGCTAAATTCGTTTTTGCTCTAATTTTGATAACATATTTAAATGTCTTAATCATTATGATGCATGAGAAAAATTTTTTGATTTCGCCTAACTGGAAAAACGACTAAACTTGTTATGAAATTTGTACTAGAAGGTACAGAAGATATTTGGCACGTAGGTTCCTTATATAGTAGACATCCGCTAAGAACGGATTTTATGAAAGCTCCATCCCTAAGGGGGGTCAAACGGCTTGGAAGTTTGTATTTTATATATTATGTGCGGGTAAAGCCGCAGGTTCAGGTAGTTATAATATGTCAGAAATAGTTTTATATATCTAAAGAAATGATTCAAACTATTTCCTGTTTAAGTAGTAATTAGTTCAAGGTAAGCAATTGAGCATACATTATCTTTAATATACTATGTTTATATGTATAACTGTAATACTGTATGTTACATTAATTTTAGAAGAGCCAAATTAAAGTGACATATAAAGTGATTAATGCTATCTGTCATACAGCTTATTTATATCAGAAATGTTTCCGCATCATACATTTAAATCAAATAGTCGCTATTACCAAATCGTATAATTTATATAACTATTTACGTACAAAGTTTATTCTAGGCCGCGGAGATTTATCAATCAAATTAACCGAATGTGACACTCAGCCCTACGTCCCACTGACCCCGCCTTCCACAGTAAACAACTTTTCTATGTAGTTATAAATAAATCGGGGAGGACACTAAATGGGTGTTGCCATTAGTCCCTAGCCCATCACTACTCATTCTGTCGAGGATTCCGTGTTTCGAGTTGAAGAGACGATTAAGTCGTTTTTTTTTAGTGACGTATTCGTCTCCCTCGATCTGTGTTTTGGCATGGGAATTCGGACTGTTTTTTTTTTGTTCGTTAAATCTAGAATCTTCTTAGTATTCACCCGGCATCGTGCCAGATACACTTATTAATTTAATCCCAAAATTGTCAAGTAACGGTTTTTATTTGAAGGCAGCTTCTAGGCAAATTATATTATCAATATTAAAAGGATTCATCTGGATAAGAAACACACATATATTAAATGAAATTCTTATCCTTCATACTTATTGTCTCAGTTTTCAGTCTATCCACAATGACTATCGTACTGCGCAGGAGAATATCTCCATAGCGAAAAAGTCTACGATAAATTCATGTATACACTATTCTTAATCCGATGAGACGACAGACCGATCGACCAATGAGAACTCAAGTGCCGGCGTAAAGTCCTAATTGTTTAACTGTTAGTGGGTATTTAATGGCAAAAAAAACCGAATAGCTCTTTATTGATCGGACCCTGAAACTCGGATCCTCACGATCTGTAGCCTAACATCTGTAAATAAAACACAAAAATGTATATTTTTCTATATGTATAACAACATAATAATATGAATATATAAACTAAGGTTGGCCGGCGAAATAACGTAGATAGGTGAATATGTATTTTTTGCCAAGTAATTATTCAGATTTGAAGTTGCGACCTTGATATCTACGTAAAGTGTTTAACGAAATGTCACGGCTCGATGTAAGGTTAAACAGATGAAAATCTGAACTCATCTGGGATATGTTTTTAAATTAACCAGGTTATTAAAGTACCGGGGTTTTTCATTGTTATAGGTCATTTTTCTTATTTAGAACTATATGCAATTATATTTTCGATTATATATTAGCTATATGATACCGAATAATGGTTTAACAACGTTTATGTTGAAGGATAAATATATATGTATAGAAAATAATAGTTTTTTTTTGGAGCGATGATTTTAACCGGTCGTACCTAAAGAGGCGTAGAGCGACTTAACTGATTTTCATCACAATCAGGGCAATGTTTAAGAATGGAAATAGAACAAATATATATAACGTACTAGTTCTCGTCCGCGGCGTAGCTCGCTTTTTAGGGGTTGGTTGTGGTATTAGGCATAAAAAAGCAGCCTTTTTCCTTTGAGTTCAACCTGGCTTTGTACCAAATTTTATCATCGGTTTGCCCGTGAAAGACCAACAAACAGACACGCATTTATGATTTTATTATAGATGTATAATAGTATGTAAAGACCAAATACCTACAAGTTTTTGGAGAGTCATGCTTTTTTTCTAAACTTAAAAATGTATACGGCTGTACATATTTATTTGTCTCGTGTGCTAAAGTATGCTTTGAACGGATAAATTGGATCTAATTAAAGATTTATTAATAGTACTTTTAGCTCTGCCAATTAATAAATTTGAATTTCGCGTTTAAATAAAACTGTAATAAATTAAGGCGTATCACTCAGTAAATAATTGTGTAGGAGATAAAAAGCGTGAAGTAGTTATTCATTGATTTTGTTGCGATTAAATTAATTCAATTCTCTTTAAAATCTACTTTTGGTAACCCATCTTTTTTCGTGGCATCATTTTACCGTGTGACCTTTGGTCCCACGGTAACTATGAAGACCATTATCTGCACGGATCGAACAGGCTACGGGAACGTTTTGTTATAACACATCTTCTGCCCCTCCTGTGCTGTGCTGTGCTGTTCTAGTGTTTTACTATATTCGGTTTACTGCGTTACAAACTTAATAATATTAAAATAAAACGTAAAATATATATATATGTGTATCAGAACGCAACTCAGAGCTGACTGTAAGACGCCTTTTGGCGCTACGTCCTCGCACAATTTGTTCAAATAAATAACGAAATATTCACATCAATATATCTATTGCGTACGTTCAATTAAATTCATTTATTCAACATATAGGCCCGTCAAGGCGAAGTAAACGCGTCAGCACTTGTGATTCCAACGACGCGCGATTGACGTACGACTTTAAAAAAAAAACTATTTATTTATGATTTATTTGAGAATATCATTTATTGTTTTAAGACGAAGGACGCTGTAACTGTGTACGTAGAATGTTAATATAATTTATAATAGATTCGTGAAAAGAATTGTATTAATAAAACGAAAACGGCCAGCATGCGTTGTATTCGATTTGAATAATTATCTGTACTGTCTTAACTCTGATTTGTCTCTTTCTATCATATGGAGATTTTCATTCGAATGATAAATACATTCATTAGCATTATTGTGATATTAAAACTAGCTGGCTTTACCCTCACGAAATATATCAAACTACAAATAGCACCAATTTTATTCCCTTGATGTCCTTCCCCTGGACTCGAACTATCTCCATATCAAATTTCGTCTTGATTGGTTCAGCGGCTAAAGCGCGAAGATGTAAAAGAAAGAGTTACTTTCGCATTTATAATATTCGTCTAGATACACAGCATATATATAATTTGCTCTTCTCCAAAAAATAAAAAACATTCAGAAGTAATAAAAATACATAGAAAAAGTACTCTCTGCCTCTTTCATTTATTTTTTATTTTATAAGCTATCTGTCACAATAATTACATTAGAATGTTAAGTATCACAATACTAAGGGAGCCTTCGACTTATTTTTACAGAATATCTTTTAATTTTTTAATTTTGAAGAAATCCCTTTATAGCCTTATAAATCAGTGCGGGACGGATCTGTGATATTTTTCTCCGCAATAAAAAGGTACAGGTGTCTGAGATTTCCGAGCGCATGTTTATCAGTCACGTCCAAAACGAGCAAGGTCAACGTATATCCACATCTTAATTAAAACAAAAGATAACGCATCCTAATCTACAACAAAAACACATCTATACGATTTTCTAACATATTCACGTCAGTCGTTCCAAAGTTATTGAGTTACTATTATCCAAACACAGTGCTTGTAATTATATTATTAGTAGATTAAGTTCATAGTTGTGCCAAATGGAAACGGATAATTTCATTTTTAAAATCCATACAAAATATATTTCTCTTAAACTCATGGAACAAACAAAAACTAATGGAATTAACTTTTTTAAAAATAAATAAATTACTTTTACTCGACAGCTTGATCTTTACATTGGTGTACGAAAGCATCAAAGTCGTTTTTTTGTTTTGTTTTAATTTCTTTTGATTATTTAATCGAAACATTGTTTTGTGCCAAATGTTTGTTTAGTTAAATTACAAAGACATAAGATATATATTAAGGCTATAACTTTACAACTGTTTGTTTGCAGTTAATTTTAGCTGTATGACACCCGTTTTTTCCTAAACACACATAGATGGGGTAGGGATACCGTTTCACGCACCGATAGTATTACGAATAGGGTCACTTAAGTCTCTTATCTTCGTGAAAGCCGGCTTATTTCAATCGAATTTTTTGACGGAGCATAAGCTCTTTTGAACCGCAGCAGCCGCTTCGTGTTCTTTGAAGGGTGACCTTGACTGATTCCAAGATTAGAAAACAAATTTTGGGACATAGTGTCGTAGTACCGAAATCAAATGAATGGAAATAAAAAACAGCTTATCGTGCTTTAACTCCACAAAAGCACAAGGCTATATGTAGATATGGTTGCTAACCATCAGGTAGACTAATTGTTGATTTTATTTCTATAACCTATTAATAAAGATTAAACTTAAGTACTTATTTAATTTAAGATGGAACAATCACACGCTCATCCAGATGTATTTGTCAACGAGCAATGTTAATAAATACGAAATTGCGCGGGTGGGCTGTTTGATCTGCTGTTCTCTTCTCCGCTTATGAACCTTGGCAATGTCATTGGCCGTGCCCCTTCTCTATTAATTTTCATTTCAGCTTGCTTTTTGTATTTAGTAACCTGTCCAGCTCTGAATTAAAAAGGGATAGGAAAATGTTAAAGCCGATGAAGAGACGTACGTGAGTGCGGTCACGATTAGAAGTCTGTCGGTGTGTGCATTGTGTGACAACGTAGCTCTGACTGCATGGGATCTAAGAGAGACAAAGCGATCGTGCGGCTCTGTGTTCTATGTATTGTTTTTTTGTCTCTTTCTAGAGAGTGATCAATTTGCAAGGCTCAGTTTTTGTCTCAAGAGACAATAACAAGTTATTCCATTAAACAAGAGTAATTGTTATATTGAATTCCCTTGTTTGTCTAGTAGATTAAATGCTGTAGATCACTAAGCCCTCAGTTTAAATTCCGGTTGGGTAATCTATTTATCACGAGGTATCCGAAACGATAGGTCTGATTGACATGAAGTTTAGTAAAGGATTTTTGGAAATTTACACTTTTATTTGAATTGAATTATTGAATTGTTCTGTTTTAATAATAGAATTATACTGATTGTCCCGGCTTAGTTTTGGTAAAGTACATGCTAATTTACGATTCCCATTTGTCCACCAATTAAGATTGAAATTCGAAACAGGAGTAATTCTGCTAAATTTTAAGGATCAATAGTTTCGCAGATCTAGAGATTCTTTCGATCTTCAGATTATGAGTGGCATCTCGCCTATACATTGATTATAAGAACGAAAAAAATATATATATATTTTAAATGGCATGGTTCTAACCAGAATTATGTGCTGGCCAAAATTTCTGTTCATTCGGTCTTTTTCTCCCCTTAACGTCTCTATGTTCCCAATCAGTGGTCCGTATCTTCGGTGTACACCGAACAAAATCAAAATCAAAATATACTTTATTCAATTAGGCTTTTACAAGCATTTTTGAATCGTCATTTATCAAAGTATATTCAATGTTATTTAGATAATTTAATTATTAATGTAACATAATTTCAATTTATATTAATTTATATATTTACTGTAATTTTATAAAATAGCACCAGATTGCATTGATATTTAATTGTTTTGAGCATGCCGTGTACACATGCTTAGAAAAGTAATTTAGCTCAAAATTGTGTAAGTCCGTAATTTTAATGTATGTTTTGATTGTATTCGGTTTGTGTATCTATGGATAAATAAATAAATATTAAGTAAAGCTACCACCGGTTCGGAATGTAGATTCTACCGAGAAGAACCGGCAAGAAACTCATTAATTACTCATTTTCAACTTACCCTCTTTTTAATTGGATTTACGTATTTTTTTTTCGTCTGCATGATTTTTATATTCAGACTGCACAATGTTCATTCAGTTTGGTGAAGCTGCTTCAGTTGCAAGATGAACCCAATTTGTAGTTGTATGTATGTGTATATATTTGTAGATAAATAAATGCTTGTAAATATAGCGATTAATATTGACGCTTCGTATGCAGGATATCGCTTGTTTTTGTGCAGTATCCCAGAACAATGTAAAATGACACTTCCGCGGTTGTACGTATCGAATGTTGAAGTTGAAGGCCTGATGCTGTTCTGCATGACGAACGCGGACGGACGTAGAATACTATATTTAATAAAAATATATTTTATTTAGATTTTCTAAAGTTCATGTACTTATAACACTTTGTATGTAAAAAACACAACTGTGTTGGGAAGGTTATGGGTTTGAATTCGTTTAAACAGCATTGAGTAGATTGCTGATTTAATTGTTTTTTTTTTTTTTTATAATTATTTTCATTGACAATTGTTTCATTATCGGAGTGGTCCAAAATTTAAAGCTAATATTGTTTTTATTGCAAGTTTATTAAACTTCTTGAAGTTTACTAAGATATCGTCAAAAATATTTCAAAGTGCTAAGATATTTTATTCCGAGTTAAATGTAAATATTTTCTTCGATAAAGAAAGAGACAACGAAACAATGTATATATCTGTTTCATCCGTTTGAATGACAAAAAAGGATGTCCGTCAATTGAGTGCATTTCATAATATGCCTGACATGTTTGACATACAATATGAATAACGATGGTGCTTTATTCGTAGCTGTTTCCGAACGACGTATTACGGACGTCATAAAGAAATATCTACTCATTCTCTATCCTCCTCTATCTCGTTGTAAACTCTTTAATTTAGAAAGAGACGAATAAATATCACTGTGACATAATTAACGGTTCTTTAGTGACCTGAATCGAGAGACATGTTGAGCTATAAATGTAACAAAAGTGCTAATTGCTATGGACATTAACTTTATTGACGTGACGAACAGACCAGAGAATGGGAGCGAAATGGCAGAGAACGGTAGGTTAGGTTATATTTATTAGTCGACATTGAATTAATATATTAATTATTTATTTGGTTTACGTGTACGTAATAGCTTTTTAATATTTGTGAGTCTATCCCTGCACTAATTATCCAGGGTCTTCATATTGACTTTCCTTTTCCTTTGGGTCTCTTTTTTGTTTGAGTTGGTTGGAAGAAATGTTTAATTGTCCGTAAGAGCCCTTGTACTATAATACATTCAGTTATAAGAATTTTCTTTGATGTATTACAAAGTATAAATATATAAAGATATAAAATAATAATAATAATAAAAACTTTTATTTCGAGACTAGCCCATATAGTGTCAGTAAGACAATGTTTTCTTAAAAATCTAGTATTACTACAATTACAAAATTTAACAAAAAAAAAATTACATTTTCACTTAACAATTTTTAAAATACATTATAATAATAAATAATTACAAATTTATATTAGAGAATATTTAGAGATTTACGCGTTATAATATTTCCAACATATCACTTTGGACAATTTTTTTTCTCAGTCTGTAATGGAAACGTCTAGAAAAAAAAGCCACAATGGTATGTGTTTGTACGTGTATTAACTAGGGTATTGAATGTAACACGGTGCGCATGATTAACACAAATAACTCTCAATACTGTTTCAAAGCAACGCTAATACCTTCACAATGATATCTAATTAAAAAGGGCCCTTTGATCGGCTGACGTGAAATAAATGAGTTCACGTCAAAGAGTAAAAGCGACGTGAAACAGATAGCGAGCCACGTGTCTTATTTGAGTTGAGAGTAATTCCAATTTCGAATTTTGTATGAAACGGTTTCGATGCGACGATGTTTCTCTTCTGTTGATAGTTAGAGATAAGTATTTGAAAATGAGATTGCTATTGCATTATTTGAAAATGGAATGTTTTTTCTTTAAGGACTAACCTAACTTTTTTTTTGGCGTCACTCGATATTTGAATCAAGGTACTTATAATGCCTAAACCAGTGACTAGCATTAAGTCCAATCGCCATAAAATTATTTAAAGGCTGGTTTTTTATACTAAAATTAAATCAGCTTTAGTTGCATATGTTAAGCATTGTCTCAAAGGGCGGCCAATTTGGAAGTTGATTGTGTGAGCAATTTTTTATTATTTTGTTAATTGATTGATTGTTTTCATTCAATTTATACATAAGTACAGTTTTATCAATGAATTAAAAAAATTAGAATTACGCGCTACTCCAAGCTCGACACTTTTCTAGTAACTCTTTTCTCTGTTCATCAACGGATATTATTTTTGCTCTTGACGCGCTTTTCTGTTATAAATAAAAAAAAATGAAATAAAGAGTAGAAGTTAAAAATCGAAACATACAAATGTTTTCTTTTTGTTGTTAATGTTTTTTTAATAGTCAATATGATTAAATTTCGACCTTTGGGCTAATGCAAGTCTTAGTAAAAAGATCATTGCCTAAGACTTATGATATGCATAACTAATAAACATACTTAAACTTATTCAGTAAATTAGTACAACAAAGTAACCGTATAATGTAATCAAAATCTTTGATCAAGTTTCGGTCTCAGAAAATAATCCACACAGCCCCGAATTCGGTGAAGAGCTATTTGAAGGACGACAGATAAATAATTTAATATATATTGTTGAAGTTCACTTGGTAACAAAACCAAAGTGGGCGTTCCGTTTTCTGGGAAGGAAATAAATCTCCCTTTACGGAGAAAAGTTCGTAACGATATCCATCACGTGCGTAGTGTGAGTAATAATTAGGTGAGTTTCGAGAATATTCTTCCATTTGGGGTGGATATGATAGGTTCTCTAAGGGACGATAGAGGTACGAACTTCTATCGAAGCTATGTCATAGTGGTCGTCGTGTGTCGTAACTTATTGGTTACGTTCGAGCTGTTTTTCTCAGAGATAACGATTGCGTAATCTCACTTATTCAACGTCATTAGCTTAGCGGTCCTCAGTGAACCGATGGTTTGAGATGCAGTGGCTCTGTTCCATTCCGCCTCGCTGCCACACGGTATAATCATATTGCAATGTATGTTGTATTTACATCGGTTCACTCACTCTTTAACCGGGAACACGGTAAGTGTAACGGCGGTAGAGTGTATGGTAAGTGGGTGCTACCAATAATAACAATGATAATCTTTATTTGAAAAATATAAGCATTACAGTTCTTACACCAAGTCGCTTGTATCGCGAATGTTTGCATTGCGTTGATAAATAGTAATAATATAAATAAATTATAAAAAAGATAATATCTATTATTTCATGCGTTATTTTATAAACTGTGTTATGACGATAACGCCATATGACTATTTTATTCTTCTGCCCTATATAATAAATAAATATGGGACAACATCATACATTACTCTGATGCCAATGTAAGTAGCTAAAGCTTGGGTTATGGAAAATCTAAAGTAACGACGGTACCACAAACACCCAGACCCAAGACAACATAGAAAACTAATTAACTTTTTCTATATCGACTCGGCCGGGAATCTAACCCGGGACCTCGGGATGGCATACCCATGAAAAGTACACACTACTCGACCACGGAGGTCGAGATTTTTTATCTGTTATCGAAAAAGGCACAAAGCATTAATATGATTGTAATATCAAAATTTGACTAGAATTGACCTTTTAAACTTTATAATTTAAACTGCTGTGACATAGTATGAGCCGTGATGGCTCAGTGAATAACCAAAGGTACAAATCCGGGTGTGTTCAATGATTCTGCTATATGTTTATCCTTCTTTTATGGGTTTCAACTTTCTAACATTTCAGGTGTTATTTTTTTATAGTATTATAAGTATAAAAGGGGTTCCTTCATTAAATAAAATTTCTACACTGATAATTATTCATAAATATAACCTACATAAATAAATAAATCTCGTCTTAAGATAATATCCGTTTTCCAAATAACGGACGGACAGTCGGTTTAGACAATGACCCACTTAAAAGGACGAAACAACTCATTTCATATGTTTCATTGCGGGTGTAATATACTATGTATAACAATTTATTTGATAATTGAACTCATAAAAGAAAAATAATAGTAGTCATTTATTAAACAAGCATATCCATTGCGTGTTATAAATGAGGCAATTTCATCTGACGCATCTGAGCACGACATGTATTATAAAAATGAATTAAGTACGTGAAAATTCAGTGTAACTAGTCTGGATGTGAATCGGTTATAATTCACACGTTCTGTTCTATAATTGAGATTAAATTGCACGCGATTGTGCTTAAATATAATTAAGTACCTATTAAAGTAATTTTTAAATTCGTACAATTTCGAAAGTCATTTTTTTATTGATTTTAAAGTCGAGGCTAAGTATAATGAAACATAAACGCGTAATAGTCGTAATACAATACTTAAGTATTTCGCAATGTAATAAAAATAAGTTTTTTTTTTATGCAAACTTTAAGCAAAGATGTTTTGTTTGCCATTTTTTGGATGTGTCGAAAATAAATATAACATTGATGTTGATTGGCTACTGTCTGGAAATGTAATGCCTTTGCCTAAAAATTAAAATAGAAACAACAATCAACGCCACTCAAATGCCACTATTTTACGTTGATGGTACCGCCTTTGAAACTTTTAACAAGCCAACATTTATATAAAGTTTACAAACATATTTAAAGAGTTATTACAATGTATGACAGACTTTTCTTAGTAATAAGTTACATATCTTAAAAGCAATCTATATGAATACAAAGCTTAACGCTTTGTTAGGACAGCGGAAATATAAATATGAAAGTTGTTAAAAAATATTCGTTCGAAGCAGAATTCTCAGGGCTTAATTGAATACACCCACGTTGATAAACGCCCCCCCCCCCTCTTCAGATAAACGCGATATAATATCGAAATCGCTATACTATCTCCGATAATTCCAGACAATTTCCCTCACGCCCACGTGTATTATGTGAAAATTGCAGTCGTGAAAATCCATGGTGAGCGAAAATGGCACGATCGCTTCCGTTATTCGTAATATTTGAATTTCGATAATCGCATATCGTTGAAATATCGCAATTTTCCTCGTTATTGTAGTAGTAGAATATAATGTCGTGACCGAATTTTGACCAGGAATCACAAGGACATCTAATCCCTCAACTCTCAACCCTCAACTCATATTCTGAGGCAGACCTGATGTTGAACCAACAGAGTTACTTTCTAAGACACGGCAGCGCGACTCTTTTATTACTCGTCACTAAGAAAAGCCTCTATCTTTTTCGACCTCGGTATTTCGGAATCCGTAAATCATAAGATAATCTAGATCTATGAGGTAACATTATAATGTGTGCACTATAATTACACTATTTGTTTGCCATTTTGTAACGTCTTCACGACTAAACCACAGAACCAAAATTCATAAAATTCGGTACGAAGTGAACCCCAATAAGGACTGACACGCGCGAAAAATTTGTTTCTATAAAATAAAATTCTATATTTAATTGAATAAATTAAAATGTTACGCGAACATTCATTTATTCTAGCACTGAACTGCAATTGTACATGACGTCTTACGACCTATCTAAATAAATATAAGCAAATGGGTGTCAAATATGATCAGATGCGAAAATGTTCGCGTGTGTTGCTACGCAGAAACTAAAGTATTGAATACTTAGACGTTCGCTACGTACAGACTTAATGTTTCATTAACTTGTTATTGTTTGTTTAAACATTGTTCGAGTAAGTTGTTGGAGTTGTTCTAATTACAAGAGGGTTAATTTCGCCATCAGACAAGGGATGCTTACACGCCTTGGGCATTCATTTCAAAGGATTGAAATTGCTATAAACGTTATGTACTTCGTGTCTCCCATTATATTCGTAACTATAACTTTGAAGGGATCTCAGTGATCATCTTAATGTTGACTGTTGACTTCGGAATTTTCCAATTTGTATACTTTGGGATATGTTGATCAAATATGTTGATCGGTTGTTCGGAATGAAGAACGTGAAATTGACTTTATATGTTTATGACATTAGAGATGAGCTACTGAAAACGTGAATTAATTGATCAAACATTTCTGGTACAAGCACCATTGGATTTTTATGTTTATTTTATCTGCCTATTTCTCTGTGTCTTTCGCCGGCGGTTTTTCAGAACCGATACATCTTGGGAACCTTCTGGAAAATCCTTATCAGATTGTAGATGTTCAGGGCGGTGGTAGTCACTTTCCATCAGATGAGCCTCTTATTGTGTTATTGCTCGTATTGTATTAATGCTGTTTTACTTTTGATAAATCTCGATGTCCATTGAATGTATGCCGTCACGACGTTATGACTAATTAATTACATGTTGCCTTATATGGGAGTGTGTTACTTTGTTACGCCGTGAAGTGATATGAAATCTAATCATATTTATAGATAATGGACAGTATACGCCCAATGTAGTTATTTCTGACGTGCATGTGTAGCGCCTGGTCGTAAATGATCAGTAACCATAGACAAACGCTATGAAATACTCACCACTCGCCATCAACCTTGAGAACTAAGCTGTTATGTCCCTTGTGACTGTAGTTACACTGGCTCACCAACATTTCAAATCGGAACATATTCTATAGAATATACGTAAGTGAAGTGATACCTACCCAGATGGACTATCACAAAGTTCTAACACCAAGTAAAGTATTATGTACCTATATTCTTTTTATTATAAAAAACCATGAAGAATATATTATAAATTATTTATATTTTTAATAATCCCAGAGATCTTGGATTGGACACGATGTCCGGTCTGGATCGCTTCTAATGGTGTAATAATCGATTGAAAATAAACCAATTTTCATTTATTAATTAGCTGTTGAATCGAATTCATCATCATAAATATAAACATTGGAAAACATCACATACATTACTCTGATCCCAATGTAAGTAGCTAAAGCACTTGTGTTATGAAAAATCAGATGTGTTGTGTTGTGCTATAAAAAATCAAAATGGCGTACCCATGTAAACCGATGTACACACTACTCGACCACGGAGGTCGTCAAATCATTTCTATACATTTTGTTTCGTAGACTGGTTGCAATACCTTATAAACGATTCGTTTATTCGTTTATTCGATTTATTCAGAATTTACATACCATTGGTATGCTTTACCAATTTACCAGAAATATTCATACACCTCAATTATAGACTCCAACTGTCCGGGACAGGCAAGCATTTTACCACTGAAACATCGGGCTAGCTCAGTGTTTAGATAATTGATGCTTAACCGATGATTGCGAGTCCAAATCCCAGGAACTGGCACTGAATCTTCATGTGCTTGCTTTGTTTTTTTACTACAATTCCGTAGCAACACTAATCGTTTAAAAATAAGAATGGATCTTATCTTTGTAAATATACTTTATCTTAGTTAAAACAACATAAACTTGTCAACGTGTATGTTGATAAATTGGTATAACGAACTTCGCGAGTCGTAATAGAGATTGTTTAGAAAAAAGTTAATCAAAGAAGAAGACGTAAATCGAATAGAATGTCTGTCGATAAACTAATGGATCGCAGTTCCAAGATTAGATACTTAGGCGGACGAGCAAATGGGCGACCTGATGGTAAGTGCTAACCACGATCCATAGACAATGGCTATATGGCCCTGTAAGAAATATTAACCATTCCTTACATCACCAATGCGCCACCTACCTTGAGAACTAAGATGTTATGTCCACCCTTCAAACCGGAACATAACAATACTGAGTACTGGTGACTAAGCCAGTGTAATTACAGGCAGGGTTACCATGGTTGGTTACGTATAGGCAATGTAAGGCATGATTAAATTTCTTACAGTATCTGTACATACCGACAGATTGCCAATTGCCAATTCTAGGTTTTTTAAATAAATCTAATTAAACAAAAAAATGTGTTTCTTTTTAAATAACATAATGTCTATTTATATAACGGAATCGATTCATACATTATTAAGTAAATTAATTTTACTACAGTTAATTATAATCCGCTTGCTTGGTTGTTATAAAACTTTAGTTGTAAAAATAAAAATAGCTACTTAGCTCTGCGTAAAATACTGTTGCTAACCGTCGCTGTAACTATCATTTGTGTTTTTTTTTATGTTCATGTTAAAAACTAGTTGCTCGCGTTTTAGGGGTTGATCGTCAGGTGCTAGACGTAAAATTGATCGATATAGCTGCATGCCTAATTTAAAAAAAAATCGGTTCAGTCATATGGCCGTGAAAGCGTAACGAACATACAGACAGACAGAGTTATTTTCGCAATTATAACATTAGTACAGATAGTTATTCAGTGATGTTAATTATTACATACTGTAAATTAGTTGTGTTGCGAAATTGTGCAATCCTCAGAACTCGGACCCTCTGCTCGATTAAATTTTTTAACTATATAGTAATAAATAAAGTACGTATACATTTTTGTATAATTATTAATATAATATGTGATCTCCCCTGTGTGTTGGGTAACACTAGCTTACTCACACAGCAAAGAAATAGATACACTATATATTATTGACATTGATGTTTAATTAATTACGACTAACTAGAATTATGTATTTTTTTGCATTTAATATAATAATGCTTAGATTTTACCATCGGATAACTGTTATCGTATAAAATACATTAATTTTTCTGTTAGTGCTAATTATAAAAATAAATGAGTATCCGCTGCGGTAATTAATCTTTATAATTATGTTTTTAATTTGTTATAAAAATTGTGTTAAATAAATATGTCTTGTATATATATATACATACTTATAGCAGGTACCCGTCACGACTTCAGACAGATACAATAAGGGTCTATATACAAGTTATAGATTGAAGAACGAACATAATAAGGAAATTTCTTTTGTTTTCTTTCTAGCCGGAAACGGCTTCCCCTTAAATCACTATGTTTATTGATGAAAACCGCATTAAAATCCGTTGCGTAGTTTTAAAAGATGTAAGCGTACAGACGGCGGGTACCGATTTTGTTTTATATTATGTAGATCCATATGTATGTATGTACCATCAACCGAAGGTGCAGAGATACCATTATATCTAAGATCAAATAGTTATCAGGAAAACGTATGCTTAAAATGCGTCCTTTATCAGATGAAATCCAATCTTAATCAAAAACGAAAACATATTACCATTAATTTAAGCAAAAATTATAGATTCCTTTATGAGGAAATAATACCGTTCTATTTTTAAAATCGGAAAAGAACGTGTTCTAAAGAGGTCCGTTACAAAAAAAAAAACTCAATATAACACATGATGACATAATGAAAGGAGTGATTGAACAATGAATATCAGAAATAAAATCTTGACAAGATATTGTATGATTACGTTATTAATTAATAACATTCAAGGTTGATGTAAATAAAATATTAAACTGTCAGTATCAAGGTTAGCATAGAGAGACGTGTCTGTTTCTTAGTAATATTACAAATGTTAGCGTGTTTGTATGTCTGTGTATCACATATACACTGGACGGATACAAATTATTGCCGGAAGTCTATCATAATAGTATCTATCAGATTCTTTATCCAACAATCCTTAGGCGTACATCGGGATATTTTGAGGCTGTTTCCGTTGGTATGATTGTTTTTTATTCATAATAAAACTTTGTTATTAAAATGTTATGCTTTTTGTCTTAAGTCAGTCGTGATTTGAGTAGGAATTTTAATTTAATAAAGAAGCCGTTACTTTCGAATTCGATTCGATTTAAAATGTGCTCTCATCGAATCTAAAGAGGTTTTACGTCACAAATACAAGTTCGTATTGAATTTTTTTTAAAGGAAATGATATATTTGGCGTGTCTGTTGTTTTCTCAAGTCTATGTCGTGTCACGCTGTTACAACATCGCATGGCTACTCGGACGGCGGACACGCTCAGTGTTTAATTTTAATTAATATGATTAAACGATTACTGTAATACTCACCACGCGACCGCGAGTCAAATAGTAATGAATGAATTGTTTCATTTATTTAATAGCTTGTTGTTATCGTCGTCTTAGTTAATTTGATATTTGAATGTCCCGACAAACATCTATATATAGCGTTTGAACTATTTTAATCTTGGTTATACAATTTTGTAAGAAAAGTTTTAATTATATAATTTCTCAAATAAAATAAGCACATATATTGCTAACCGCTAATGCCTTTTAAAGGTCGCTCATTGGTGGAAATGTGACTATTATTTGCTCAAAATAATATAAGATAGTACAGTACTCTGATTGATACTTATCCATCAATACCCTTTTCCAATCGAAGAGTTGAAAACATAAACAAATCTTAGATTATATATCATACGGTTTGCAATAGCTCTGTGATGTTATGCGTTAAGTTCTCGGTTGATATGTAATCTCTACTAATATTAAAAATGCGAAAGTAACTCTGTCTGTTACCTCTTCACGCTTGAACCGATTTAGATGAAGTTTTGTATGGAGATAGTTTGATTCCCGGGGAAGAAAATAGGCCACTTTAATTCAGCTAGTTATTCATAATACAAAACTATTTCACTTGTACTTCCAAAGTTCCGATACCAACTTCGCCGATGTTTAAAACGCATTTTTTTTTACATATACCATAGATTTATACTTGGTGGTAGGGTCTGGGTAGGTACAACCTACTCATCAGATATTCTACCGCCAAACAGCAGTACTCAGTATTGTTGTGTTCCGGTTTGAAGGGTGAGTGAGCCAGTGTAACTACAGGCACAAGGGACGTAACATTGGTGATGCAAGGAATGGTTAATATTTCTTACAACGCCATTGTCAATGGGCGATGGTGACCACTTACCTTCAGGTGGCGCATTTGCTCGTCCGCCTACCCATATCACAAAAAAAAAATCATTTATTAAGGATTCGACCAACAATATTGTGTGTTTATCTTTACTCTGATTGGACTAGCTAATTTCGATCGGAACACGAATTTTATTTTGATATGCGATTTCTTAATGTCATATGTTAGATATAATTGTCATAGACGCGAGATCAACACGGCTACCTCGTCAAATTTACAATTATGAATCTTATGACTGGTATGGTTGGTTGCAACTGTCATCGTTAGGTGGCCCTTAAAGTGAGCGATGGTGATTATATACTAATTTTGAAATAACGGTTTATTTCAATGGAGAATAACTCCACCGACTTACGAGTTACGAGATATAGTGCAAAAATGTGGCTACAGGCATAAGGTACATTGTTTGCGCGTTCACGATGTATGGAATGGTTAATATTTTTTTACAGCGCCGTTGTGGTGGTGGTGACATACAATTAGGTGGCCATAAAAAAAAAAAACTGATGTCTATAGTCACCACTGGCCAGTGGTGATTATTTATCATAAGGTGGCGCATTTGTCAGAGTGCCTATATGTATGACTTTAAATAAACTAGTGTCAAAAATAATCATTATTGTACACCAGTAAACACATAATTTAGTCACGTTTAAGAAAGATGCACAAGATGCGGCCTTATCGCTAAAACAGCGATCTCTTCCAGGCAACCTTAAGGTAGAGGAAAGCAACAGATATAGAAAGAGGTGATGTGTGATATTCCAACGACTAAGTTCCTGATCTGTAACCGTATTATACGAACAAGGTAGTTAAGTATACGGTATTCAGGATGATAAAAAATAAAAGGAGTTCTTATTACATTTAAAATAAACTTAAAGTACATAATTTGAATGTATTCACGAATTGTAATTCTTCGACACGATAAACAATATCGTGACGTGATAAAAACAGTGTAAATCATAAATAATTTCAGCCTCACGTTCGCTGGATGTATCAGTACATCTTTAATTAAATAACATCTTTAAAGGTCCACCTTTTTTTAATTAAACGTTTTTAATATGGAAAGTTGGTGAGGTTAATGTGAGAGGTCGCGGCCTCATTCGGCTAATTACATTAAATCACTGGTAGAAAAAAAAAAACATGAGCGTGTGTGACTCAATGCTCCATATTTCACACTTATCTCCGAACGGCATCATTGTAATTGATCTCATAAACTTGTTAGTATGTACGTATATACGCGATAATGTGCTTTACAACGTATGTAATTATGGGTACAATCGTGTGTTTATTCTGTTGATATGACAAATGTACGGAATGTATCTGTCGTGGTGTCAGAGGATGCTGTAACGGGATCATTTGATATTGATAAATCTGTATTGGCATGTGGTGTTATTTATATACTCATTTTATCTATTATGTACAGAAATCTGGATCAGAATATGTTTAAAATTAATAGTCTTTGACACTGTTTGGTCGATCACAATGTTATTTGGCACATAGAGGTATTTTTTTTTTAATTTTCCTTTCACTTCCACGTTCTTGTATTCGCTATTAGATGGCACACTGAACATTATCTTCTATATGCTATTATTATTGTACAAGTTGTCGCTCGCGGCTCCGTTCGCGTTATAGAGTTCGGTCGTCAGGTGTTCGGTATACAAAAGTTCAAGCTACCTTCATACCAAATTTCTTCAAATTAGTTTCAGTAGTTTGGTTGTGAAAATGCAACAAACAGACGGACAAAGTTGCTTTCGCATTTTAAATATTAGTATAGATTGCTTACTGAAAGATTATGCTTCGAGTATCTGAAGTCAACCTGATCAACGTAACCGGCGACCATTCTCAAACAAGCCTAGCTGTCGTGTTAGTATATGGGTATGTGCGGCAAACACAAGATCAATCTCAAAACTCCAAAACGTTTCATTCACCAGACACGTGGTTTGAACTCCGTACCTCGGGATCTAGATCTCCGGAATTATAAGCTATCCTCTACGTGTTTTGACCAACGTGTAAGTCGAGTTCTAATAAATCAGTTTAATTTGTATTTCATCTCGTTTTCGGCGGTGAAGGAAAACATCGTCTGGAAACCTGCATGTGTCTAATTCTAACGAAATTCTTCCACGTGTGTATCCACAAAGCAGCATAGGAGCAGCGGGGTGGAATATGTTACAAACCTTCTCCTCAAACGTAGAGGAGGCCCTTGCCCAGCCGTGGGAAATTTAGTCTGTTTTTGTAATTTCATTTGGATTTGCATTGCATTACTTCTGATGGTTGCACGCTACTGATTGGAGGGTACATTAAAATCAATAAACAAAGGTCAAACACTCGTCAGCGATATGAATGAATTGACGAGAATAAAATTGACAAAGTTGAATGCACATCATACGATGTAATATATTAACATGTTAACAATAACGTATCTCTCGTCGAGATCATTAGACACGCAAAGAAAACGTAATTGCTGCTAACTATTACTAAATGCGTAATTACTGTTGCTGTTCAATGAAACAGTTAAAAATGTAAATCGTTCAGAGATTAACTTTGCAGTTTTTTAAAGTTAACGGATTTGCTTTTATTCAATTGAGGTGGTGATTAGTTCAATGCTACATCTCCTTCTTTCGAATGAAAAATCAATGATAAAAGAAAGAGAGCAATCGATATTAAACAACAAATCCGCTACAATGTTTATAAGTTAATCCCGTAATGATAATAAAAAATAATTTAGGTTATATTAATTAAAACTTACACCGAGATATTTATTCGGAATAAAACTCGACAGCTTTGTATATAAACGGCAATTTCCTGTCTAATCATTTAAACTGTAATAGTTAAATAGTTAAATAGATATTTTAAATTTTGAGGAGGTCCTAGTTTCATAACGATTTGTGGACTAGGGAAGCGTTTAGTTTTATCCAATCGAGTTTTTTTTTAGTACACAATGGCAAATAATGCTAATTTATATCGGTGTAAAATCGCGTAGGTAAGTTCGAATTGTGTAATTTCAATCTTAGATAGATATACACTGAAAAATAAATGATCGATAGAGGTATCATTGTTATATACCTCAATCGCTGTCGGCAATCTAACATAATACATAATTATATATTTTTTTTATAATTATGTTTTAATTTTATGTTACATAGAAATAATTAATATTATACTGTAAAGAGTTTTCATGCATCGTCCTAAACCACCCGACGAAAACTAACTCCGAAATAACGAGACATTTGCTGGTCACCGCTTTTATGGCACGGACGATGGTGACAATCAGTGTTGGTCGTGATTAAGGTCACGTAAGCCATTTCGATTTTTTACTTTATGTTATTTTATTATTGTAATTCGTCTCCTCGCTTCTGGTTGCTAAATATACATTATTCTTGCCAGCGAGTCACTCCTGTAACAAGATTTTGACATTGATAAGACTTTCATTAAGGTGCTATCACTGTCGATGAGCTGTTATGAATCCAGAGATGATAAATATAGACGAATTTCGTTTAAAGAGAGTTTTTTTAATCAGGTTATACTCATATTAAATCTGGTTTAAAACGAAAGCAGCCGATTGAAGGCTATTCCACAATTTTGTCCTGAAATTCCGACTCTTTGAAAGTTTTTTGATGATGATCTTATTTTAATTCGGCCAAAATTTATTAACACATCACTGTGACTGGTGGGTCGAAATACACCCATTTTTTTATTATGATACAGGCAGGTGGTCGGGCAAATGGGCCACCTGATAGCAATTGGTTACCACCGCCAGTAGACGATGGTGCCGTAAGGAATATTAACCATTCCTTACATCGCCAATACACCACTAATCTGGGAACTAAGATGGTCAACCTGGTTCGCTCGCCCTTCAAACCGGAACACAACAATACTGCTACTACGGGTGGTACCTGATCTACCCAGCGGGTTTGCACAAAAGCCCTACCAACAAATATTTGCATTTCTTTTATGTAACTTTTTCAATCTATTTGTTTTTGTGTACATTTATGAAACAGTATTCTTTATTATAGTTTTAGTCCCTCGTTTAAATGAAAATACTAAAAATATCGTAATATAAAATATGAAATATTTGAATTCTCCGAATGGGAATTCGAGGTCTTTGACAAAAATATAATTAATGTCCGATTCACATGACAATCTCGGCTCAATTTTGAATTTTACCAAGCGTTTAATTTAGTTAGTTAGTTTAATATTCACGTTTAAACGATTGATTGGCTCAGAGGTCATTCTAACGGTCTTAATTAACTGATGTGGATTCGATATCTGCTCATGACTGATAAATAATAATTTATAAAACTCATACTTCTCTTTATTGGTTGAACGTGCTTTCGTTTCGTTAGTATATTGCCTATCTTATGGAGTTGCAGAGTGAAACTAAGAGATCGAAACGCAGATTTGTCCAATAGAAGTTGTAAATTTCTGATAGGAATGTCGCAAGAGTTAGGAAGTGTTACAATCCCTTGCTTCGAAAAGCGCGCAAAACGGTGTCATCGGTCTCACTTCACTCCGAAATCGGTCAGATCACGTCAAGGCAACGCACCTGCAAGACCATGTTGCAGATGTCCGTGAGCGGTTGTGGTGAACTCCTGCTCATTTACCACCTGTAATACATAAAAAGGTGTCACGACACCCGTGTGGGAACGAAGTTACTTCAGCTCTATATCACGTATTAAATGACAGACACAATGAAATAAATTTACGACGTTCGAAAATTCATAAATGACAACAAATGAAATTATTATTAAAATCACATGTGAATTAAAACAATAACAAAAAATAGATATAAACTATAATATAATAATAGTATATAAACCGTTTATGATAGAAAGAGACAAAGAGAGAGGGAGAGAAAGGTTGAGTTTGAGTTTGAACCCGTCCGGGGTAGGTACCACCCACACATCAGATATTCTGCCGCCAAGCAGCAATACTTGAGTGAGCGCAAGTGAGCCAGTGCGACTACAGGCACAAGGGACATAACATCTTAGTTCCCAAAGTTGGTACCGCATTGGCGAAGTAAGGCATGGTTAATATTTCTAACATTGCCAATGTCAAGGAGGGTTTGACTTAACATCAGATGGCTCGTTTGGTACGATAAAAATGTATTGTGTATATTTTCGGACTTCAGGGAATCGTATTCAAATAATATGTATTAACAGCATTACACAGAGCTATCAATAATTTAATACATTGACAAAACGACGGAAGGGCGTTATTATATCTAGTTTACAGATAACAATAAGAGGATATTGCTATAATTGCTTACATATTTAAATGTAACTAAATAGCAATGAGTATGTAATTTTTATATGTTATTTCCTTTACACAGTGATTATAATTTTATGGTTTCCGTAAAATAAGGCATAAAACTGATGTTGACTGGGATGCGAGTCTTACTGGGCTTTTTTGCTACAGGTATAAATCTCGAAGAAAACATAATAGGAATACCTGTTATATTTTATAGATGTATTATTCATGGTTGATCATTAAAGTACATAGCGGTATAGATTTTTATGGTGGCTTTCATTATTATAATATATTACAATTTTTAGACATTGTATGTAATGGGCCTAATTTATTCTAGTGAATGTTTCAAACAAAATGAAAGAGAAGTCCCACTCCGTTCTTCTAGAACGAATGGTTGTTTGCGAGTTTAAACAAAGCTTTTCCTATAAATTCCATTTTATTTTTAAAAAATACACTTGGTCTTATCACCTGACCAGTCCATGACGTCGATTCTGCTCATGAATTATGTATGGTTGCAATAAATTACGTGTAAAATATTATGTGTCTTGTTAGGTGGACGGTTTGATTCTGGACCAAAGAATTACTTAACAAATAAATTAAAATATTTCTTTGCGAAAAGTTATTCGAGCCGTAACGTGAAAAGCCTAAACCGTCTCACTACTGTGCGGAAGCCTCTAGTTAACTTATCTTTGAGGAGTTTTGATGCTTATTCCATCATGCTGATCCAACGAAGGGGAATATAGTATATAGTATGTACATGTGTCTTGTTCATCCGGCACATGCAGGTTGTCTCACGATGTTTTCTTTCAATTTCGAGCACGAGATGAGCAGAGACAAATTAACCACATTGTTATTTTATACTCCCGAGGAGGAAATCATTTCAGAGTTAAAAATATATCTATAGTTTGAGTGACGGCCCAATGAATATGGGAAGTTTTTAATTAAAAACCGTCAAACAGAAGGACAGACAGGGGAATGATTTTGGCTTATATTTATATAATAGTGTCTGTCTTCGGATAACAAATTGTATAATGACGACCGTCCTATTATTTTTCTATTGTAAAGTCGAGCTGCATACCCGACGCAGTGGTAGTTAGAACCCGTGTCGCTAGAAACGCGTCATTAATGTCGTATCGCTTGTAACTGAATTCATAGTTACTTATGGATTTGAAGCGTTTTCTATTTCCTTTAGCGGAAATGATCTTATTTTCACTCGATTTTCCTGTATTAAAATTTGATTGGATCACAAACTATCTTGAAAACGTACACAAAAAGTCAATCCTAAGATCGAAATGTAAAAATACATTATATCATGCTTTTTTTTTCTAACACCAATCTGGTAAAGGTTTTCAATTTCTCAGATTGGAATCCTTATTTCATCTCATTTATACAAATATATATGTACAATAAAATACATTTTTTAATAAAATTAATACTGGTTTTACTACGTAGGTGTTGTGAAGACGGTGTTGACGGACGCTAGACAAGCAAAAAAGCTATGTGTTATTTTATGAAGATTTGTTGAGCTATTTTATTAACACATTATAAGAAAAGTAGATTAAATTCAAATTAATTTAATGATACGTGACATAATCAGAAAAGAGTAGAGCCGCAGAAAAAAGGTTTTATGCAAATTCACTCTAAAGTGGCTGCAGAGTCCTTGCAATTATACATAGTATATGCTCGACCATTTCCTTTTGGAAAATTGAAGAAAAACAAGAAAAGTTTTTAGTCGTAACTAATTTAAAAGTTCAGTAATAAGATAGATTTAAAGAGATTTTCGTGCGAACAGTATTAATAGTGGGAGGGAATTTGTAAATTTTATTTGGCTTAAGCCCAAATCGGCGTGTCGAAGCCGATTCCACTTTGTTTAGATTGCAATAAATCATAGAAATTTTTTACACGGCTACGAACCTTTGTCGTGAAATCTGGATTATATCTCGATTTAGACTTGTGATTATGAGAAATATATTTATTTTAGTAAGGAGTGGAAAATGAGCCGTCTGATTTTAAGTGGTTATCCTCGTCCATGGAAACGGGTACTGTAAAAGCGAACATTTCTATAAAGCCGCCAAAGCAGTGATAAGCAATACCTAATATCCCGATCGCCTGTAATCACACTGGCTCAGTCATTATTTAAACCGGAAAACAAATTGTTGCCGTTTAGTCATATAATTACTGAAGAATGAGATTGTTGCTCAGACTTACTTTTACTTGGTGGTAGGGCTTTGTGCAAGCCCGCCTGGGTAGGTACCACCCACTCATCAGATATTCTACTGCCAAACAGCAGTACTCAGTATTGTTGTGTTCGGGTTTGAGTGTAACTACAGGTACAAGGGACGTAACATCTTAGTTCCCAAGGTTGGTGGCGCATTGGTGATGTAAGGAATGGTTAATTTTTTACAACGCCATTGTCCATGGGCGGTGGTGACCACTTATCATCCGCCTACCGATAACATAAAAAAAAACTTAATGACCCAGAGTTTGAAAAGATTATTATTAATCTGCGTGTTTTATAAATTTCTATTATACATGTTTATGGAAATGGTTGCACGTTGATGGTTAACATGCGTTTCTCGTCTACCCCAGTCGTGCGGTGCGATAGATTTAAATTTATACGAACGAAAAGTGTGCACTGATTGCTTTTGTAAAATCGATTCGATCAGACGTATCGGCTTACGTATTCGAGCCGAACCTTCGATATTTTGTCCGTACAGGTAAGTATCGATCATATGCAACACAGCAACGTCTTGTACGGAATTGAATCCCTTAGGTTGCTGCGATTCCGTAACTGCGTCCGGGTATCGCCAACGGTAACTTTAATTGTGTGGTCTGAATACTATGTACTTGCATTATTAAATAACTTATATATTAGAGTAACTTTACATTTGAAAGTTTAGTCCACTTACTCCAATTGATCCGATTTATTGAATTGCAAATTTTGTACGATCTTCACGTATCGAGGTCTCTGTATGCAATTCTATTGCTGTTAAGAGTATATTGTTGGTTTATCTTATTTATCGAATCGATGATATATGGAGGATCAACGTCGACGTCGTTCGAAGGTATAACCTGACTAATTAAAAAAAAGGGAATTCTAGACGGATCGGTTAAACAATGCCGTGTCTTCTTCAAAGTCTTCTTGAAAGTTTGAAATCAGTGTTTAACTAAACCCTCGCTAAACAACGTTCATGAAGGCTGTGTATATGTATAAAATATTTTCTTATGTAATTATCTCTCGTAGCTCCGAATAAAGTTTGAAACATGTTAAGCGTATTACAGCCCCAGTTCCGATGGCGTACTACGCGAAAAATATCACCACCCATTTGTTTATACGAGCCAAGTTCGTGCTTTACATCGCTAGAGCCTTCGACTCAATAAAACTTATCGCGAATCGATCGTTGAATCAAGGCATAGGCGGAAGCGGTAATGAGTTAAAATAAAATTTCGTCGTTTTGAAGAGTTTATTTCGCTTTATCTCGTTTATTTTTGGTCAGCTTCGGGTGTTTTTATATTCTATGTGTATCAAGTAGTAACTATTATATAAAGTTAATAAATAACTTCTGATCGAATTTCGGCCACAGTATATTACAAATACTTGTAAATATACTCAAATAGAGGTTCATTCCCTATACTTTCTCTCTCACAAACCAGGCCCTACCCTGGATGAGAACGGTTCTGATCCAGGGTACAGGTATTGTACCATCGGTGAGGCGCCCCAAAAGCTTTCTTGAAAAGGTAGTCAAAACCCTTACATCCGGACGCTTGTGCACAAGTCACAATCCAAGGATACAACAATTCGAAGCAAATAAAGATACACAAGAATGAACCAATTCCAACTTCCTAACTCAGGGTCGTTACTTAGAACTTCTGGAGAATAACTCAATTAAATTTTATGGAGCTTTATAAACGAATAAAATTGAACCCGCTGTATAGTTATCATTTAAGCCACACGTTATTACTTCGCAAGCGCCCCACGCTTTGAATAACTATGCGTTGTAAATAACCGATACGTCGCATGTTTGTTTGTTCATGTCTCTTGACAACTTACTGCGATGCTAAATTCCTTATAAGATATTAGGCGGACATATGACATTCGTCTTAACGAACAATATATTTTCCAGAGGATTAATTGAATTATGTATTAATCTTTGATAAGTTTTTGTTAGGGAGTTGGACAGTGATGGATCCGCTGAGTGAATTAATGAGGCCAAGAGTACTGTTGCTAGGGCAATCTGGAACGCTAAATTACGATGATGTAGCTTAATAAATATTTCTTGGTAAGGATAGGATATTTCAAATTTGGAACAATTGAAGGAAAAGGTTTTTATGTATATTTTTATATAACTATAACCTTTTAAAGGATTCAATTGGCATAAAATTGGAATTTATTGCATCATATCATAACGGCCAAATGAGGGGAATCTTTGTATGAATGTCGGGTCGGACAGCTACTTTATGCATATAAATCCTCCCTTAAAAGCTTGATGTATGGAATAAAAATCTTCCATACCTACCCGCACCGTACCAGAGTGCTAACGCTCCTATCCGTCTCAAAAAGAGGAGAGGTTGTCTTTGTCCAGCACTGTGATATCAATAGGCTGTTGGCTGTAATGAGTCACCCCACAGTGACTTAATCCCTTACTAACGGAATGATCAAATTGTTGTTCATTCAATGGATTCACTAATAGAATAGTTCCATTAATTAACCCTTTAGTAAATTCTTAATTTGAATAATTGGAACACAAGCGATGACCCAAATAGAGAAATAAACAAAATAATATCTATCTATCTATCTATTTTATATTCGTATTTGGTTATAAAATTTGTCGTCTGTTTATCATTTTGGCGAGACGTCAATATTTGTACCATGTATTTGTATTTCTGAATACTAGGAAATTTCCGCCTGTGTGCTGTTAGCTGTTTGTCAATTGAAATTCTTATTCTTTTGTTAAACTTTTTATTTTATTTTTGGCCTTCGACGTTTAACCCAATTTTGATGGTTTGATAATTGACATATAATTGATTTACCTATACTATCAAAATCCAAATTACCCACTAATTAATAATAATCAATGTAGGTATTTAAACTAGGTTATACAAATATGAAATTAAATTATTAAAATGTATTCGAGAAAATAATGGTATATTGCCTTGGTAGCTTTTGTGATTCAGATTTTAAAAGGTATCTACGAAATTAAATTTATGCAATTTTAGAGTTTTGTTTTAATTTATTTTAGTCTAATGTTTCTTCATTACATAGTATAAAACAAAGTCGCTTACCGCTGTCTTTCCCTGTGTATGCTTAGATCTTTAAAATTACACAACGGATTTTGATGCGGTGTTTTTTAATAGATATTTTTCAAGAGATAGGTTTATATGTATAATACATGCACAATATAGAAGAAAAACCACTGATAATTTTAGAGGTTTCGGAAGTGATGTCGTAAATAAACACATTTATTGCGCTTACGCAATTTAAATACATTGTGCAGATTTAAAACGCTCCCTGCGTTTGTATTGCATGACGGTTTGTATTGTCTAACGACTGAAAAACTGTGAACGTTGTACATTCTGTAGCATATTTACTATCAGCATTGCACCGGTGCGAAGCCGGGGCGGGTCGCTAGTAAATAGATAAATGCAACTTAGTTGAGTTTTTTTTCGATGGTCACTTTGAGTATAATTATTTATGTAGTTACATTTATATTATAATTATATATTCAATAAACTCATATTTTGTTATTGTATCTGATTTCATAAAAGTATAATCGATTTAAGAACGTCATTAGTATGGCTTTACAATATAATACAAGATGTTTTCCCGCGCAAAAGCATTATTAAAAATAAAAAAGGAGCGTCGCGCATGGAATGAAAGAGTTGATTTTTGTGAATTGGATATTTAACTTCAGAACTATAATATTTATAAAATAAAACAAATAATAAATAAATATTCTGTGTACTGGTGTATTTATTATCAGAAGTGGGATAAATTTCGTTTTAATAATGCATCGCTATAAACGACCACGCTCAAGATCTCGCAATCCATTTGATAAGCGAAAAAGACAATCTGATGAAGACGATGATACTTCTCATAACAATAAAAAAAATTCAAGAAAAAAATAAAAGTAACGCAAAGAAGAAAATCCATACTACAAAAGATACGAATACCCACTATAGAGGAAATAGAACAAGAACACCAAGTCCCATACAAAGCAATAACAATAGAACAAAAGACTTGGCGACTAGACAAGATTACATCAATTTGACTGAAAACAGTTATGCAACGAGACACGATGGCGTTGGAAGAAGATTGAGCTGTTCTACGACCGGACGAGATCTTACGATTCCGAGACTCCATTCTGCGACCGGACGAGATCTTACGATTCCGAGACTCCATTCTGCGACCGGACGAGATAGTGTTAACGATGAAGGTGAGTTCCAGACTGGACATTCCCGTCCAGTTCAGGAACAATCGATCAATGACGTACCTGAGACAATTTTTTCTCCGAGGTCATCGACCGTACCAAAGCGCATGCCATTGAATGCATTAGGTGAGGCAGATAATTTAAATTCCTCGAATGCAATAGTTAACTTTAGTGATTTAGCTAAATTTGTTCAAACATTAATAAAGCCTAGTTTACCGCATAATAATAACTTGTTACCGGAATTTGACCCATCTGTAAAGAATCATCGTATCGATTTATGGTTATCAAAAGTAAATGAGTGTGCAAAAATATACGGATGGAGTGAATCTCATATTGTGCATTTTGCTTTACCTAAGTTGTCTGGTAATGCTAAAAATTGGTATAATAGTCAAAATACTGTCTTGCATACCTGGTCAGAGTGGCAAATATTACTTCGAAAAGCTTTTCCATCCGAAACTAACTTCGGAGTAATTTTAACAGAAATGCTCGAAAAACGAATGAGGGTAGGAGATAATTTAGATGATTATTTCTATGAGAAAATAAATTTAATAAATGCGTGTGATATTTTTGGGAAAAAGGCAGTAGATTGCATTATACACGGTATAGATGATCGTACAATACGTGCTGGAGCGTCATCCGCTCGTTTTACAGAACCTGAAGATCTCTTAAAATTTCTTAAAGACGTTTGTAAAGAACACAAAGATATTTATCGTAATTCTAATTTAAATAGAAATAAACTAAATAATCATTTATTCTGTAATAAATGTAATGAACCTGGGCATCGTACAATACAATGTCGTATAAAAAATACAAAGTTAAATTCTGAACATGATAGTTTTTCACTGTTATGCTTTAATTGTAACGAAAAGGGGCATAGAATCTATCAGTGCTCTAAACCACTTTTAAAATGTGATAGATGTAATAAATTCGGTCATATTATTTCAAACTGTCCGCAGAAAACTAACAATGTATTGAACAATGAAAAACGTGTATTATTGTCAGAAAGTACAAGCGTAAAAAATTCTAAATATTATAAACAGGCAGTAATAAATTCTTTATTTACAATTGAATGTTTTGTTGACTTGGGAAGTGACTGCACGCTTATACGACTAGAAACTACTTCTGAATTTGGATTAAATATTTCAACTGATAATTTACCAATTATACGTGGGATAGCAAATGTGGGAGTTCAACCTTTAGGGAAAACAAATTTTTTATTACGTTTAGACTCCGTAGAAGCAAACATTATGGCATATGTGGTTGCTAACAATTTTCTACATACGCAGATGTTAGTAGGGCAAAACTTTACTGAGTTACCTAATGTGATTATTACAAAGACAGAAGACTCACTAAATATATTGTCAAAGATTAATAATGACGATTTAACTTGTTTAGAACCAGAAATTAATGTGAAATATAGATTGTATGTGTCATTTGATTGTGAAGTAGATAAAATAAATTTAATAAAGTGTTGTAGTTATGAAATAGTAGATGCAACAATTTATATAAAAGGTGGTTATCGAAACGTTAATGATAAAGAGTATTGTATCCAAGAGGGTTTATATATGTTAAAAGATGGTAAATGCCAAATCAGTGTAATAAATTTTTCACACTGTCCATTATACTTTACAAGTAACTTTGTTATAACCAGATTTTATTTAATAGGACAAGATAAAAATTGTAGATCTTTGTCAGAAGTAAACTGTTTTAAAATAGGAACGAATCTGAAACCCATTCCTCGCGAAGAAATAACTTTAAACTCTAATTTAACTTACGAACAAAAAATGAAAATATATTCACTTATAGACACATATAGGGATTGTTTTGCTCAAGACCTCTCTGAGCTTGGTTGTACTAACGTAACAGAGTTGACCATAAAACTTACTGATGAAACTCCGGTAGTTTATCGTCCTTATCGACTAAGTCAATCAGAAAAAGAAATAGTTAGAACGCTAGTTAGGGAGCTCGAAGAAAATGAAATAATCGAAGAGTCTGACTCATCATATGCGAGTCCAATATTGCTTGTATCAAAAAAGACAGGTGGATATAGATTATGTGTGGATTATAGAGCTCTGAATAGAAAAATTATAAAGGATCATTTTCCATTACCTAGAATAGATGACCAGATAGATCTCCTTAGTGGAAATTATTTTTATACTAGTTTAGACATGGCGAGCGGTTACTATCAAATTCCTGTTCAGAAAGACTGTAGACATCTTACAGCTTTCATTACTCCTGATGGTCTATACCAATTTCGTAGAGCTCCATTTGGATTAGTTAATTGTCCTGCAATTTTTCAACGTACAATTAACAAAATACTTAATAAATCCCAAAATAAATGTGCAATTGCTTATATGGATGACTTATTAATAACGGGTAAACATTTTGAAGACTGTTTTTTAAAGTTACAACAAACCCTGGAACTCGTTCGTGAAGCTGGGCTTACTTTAAATATTAAAAAATGTAGATTTTTTGAGACAGTAATAGATTATTTGGGACTAGAAATATCCGTAGATGGAATAAAACCTGGCAAGTCAAAAATCACAGCCGTAGATTCATTCCCAGAACCAAAGAATGTACATGAAGTCCGTCAGTTTATAGGCTTAGCAAGTTATTTTCGAAAGTTTATCGAAAATTTTGCTATTCTAGCTAAGCCCTTGACAGATCTTACTAAACAAAATGTGAAATGGAAGTGGGAGCAACAACAGAACGAATCCTTCTTAACATTAAAGAAAAAGTTGGTGCAACGACCAATATTAAGTATTTTCAATCCCGATTATGTTACTGAACTACACTGTGATGCATCTAAATTAGGTTTGGGTGGAATTTTATTACAAAAGGAAAATGATAGATCTAAACTCAATGTTATAGCTTATTTTAGTCGCAAGACTACAATTGACGAGGAAAAATTACATGCCTACGAGTTAGAAACCCTTGCAGTTGTTGCCTCCCTCAACCGATTTCGCCCCTACCTTATAGGCAAAACTTTTAAAATCCTTACAGACTGCAATGCCTTACGATCTACGTTTTTAAAACGAGATCTTATTCCCCGAGTTGCTCGTTGGTGGATAGCTTTTCAGGAATATGATTGCTCTATAGAGTATAGACCGGGGCATTCGATGCAACATGTCGATGCACTCAGTCGCAATCCTATTCTTAGTGAAAATGATTCTCAGACTTATGATCACTTTACTCGAGTATTGCAAATATCTCAAGATGACTGGCTCCTTAGTTTGCAATTATCAGATCCAAAAATACAACACATCAGATCTGTTTTAGAAGATAGTAGTTATAAAGATTTAATTGATATAAGACAAAATTTTGTTATACGAAATAATCGCTTGTATCGTAAAGTAGGGGAAGATTTAAAATGGGTAGTACCCAAAAGTGCAAGATGGCAAATATGCCAACGTAACCATGATGAGATAGGCCATTTTTCAACTGAGAAAACTTTAGATAAAATTAAACGTGATTTTTGGTTTCCACGAATGAAAAAATTTGTCTCTAAATACGTAAAGGCATGTTTGCATTGTGCGTTTAGTAAGGAACCGGCGGGTCCAAAAGAAGGCTTTCTTCATAGCATTCCAAAAATTGACATACCATTCCATACGGTCCATATTGACCATTTAGGCCCGTTTATAAAAAGTGCTAAGGGAAATCAATATCTTTTACTAATTGTAGATGGTTTTACAAAGTATTGTATTCTTAAAGCTCTTCGAAATACAAAGACGGCACCAACAGTTTTAGCACTTCAAGATGTTTTCAGTTTATTTGGATATCCTGTCAGAATTATTTCCGATCGGGGTACATGTTTTACTTCATCCGAGTTTAAAAGGTTCTGCATAGAATACGAAGTCTCTCACATACTTAATGCAGTTTCAGCTCCAAGGGCCAACGGCCAAGTAGAGCGATATAATCGGACAGTTTTAGATTCGCTCAGAACATATAATGACGGACTAGGAGAGAATAAATGGGACCAAGTAGTAAATAAAATA